>NW_027210318.1:22500-83161 GCF_027789765.1 Dendropsophus ebraccatus | reverse complement strand
CCCCCAAATATATAGAAATAAAATGGTTTGATCTACACCTGCCTGCACTTACCTTACCAGCTACCTACCTACGCTACCTACCTGGTTGCAAGCCTGGCTGCAACTAAGCTGCCTGCCCCTATATAGGCACCTATATATGTCATCGCTGCCTTGATGACATCACCCCAGCTAGCTGGATACGACCTTTGCCCTATGAGCTGGCTGGATATGAACTTTGACTTGTGTTGCCATGGCAACCAAGGCAGGACATTGCATTAGCAATGCCACCACTTTGTGCACGCCCCCAGAGAGCGGATAAGAACGGCCAGAGTGGCATGCACACACGGCTACGCACCCAGCAAGGGCTTTATTTTGGGTGGGGTAAGAGGTTTGGGCATGCATGCATCCACCCATCCACATAGTAAATGAATACTTTAAAAAAAAAAAAAAAAAAATGGGGTAACTTCTCAGAATCTTAGCAGTATGCAGAGGTCTATATTGGCCCCCCAAATATATAGAAATAAAATGGTTTGATCTACACCTGCCTGCACTTACCTTACCAGCTACCTACCTACGCTACCTACCTGGTTGCAAGCCTGGCTGCAACTAAGCTGCCCTTATATAGGCACCTATATATGTCATCGCTGCCTTGATGACATCACCCCAGCTAGCTGGATACGACCTTTGCCCTATGAGCTGGCTGGATATGAACTTTGACTTGTGTTGCCATGGCAACCAAGGCAGGACATTGCATTAGCAATGCCACCACTTTGTGCACGCCCCAGAGAGCGGATAAGAACGGCCAGAGTGGCATGCACACACGGCTACGCACCCAGCAAGGGCTTTATTTTGGGTGGGGTAAGAGGTTTGGGCATGCATGCATCCACCCATCCACATAGTAAATGACTACTGTAAAAAAAAAAAAAAAAAAAAAATGGGGTAACTTCTCAGAATCTTAGCAGTATGCAGAGGTCTATATTGGCCCCCCAAATATATAGAAATAAAATGGTTTGATCTACACCTGCCTGCACTTACCTTACCAGCTACCTACCTACGCTACCTACCTGGTTGCAAGCCTGGCTGCAACTAAGCTGCCTGCCCCTATATAGGCACCTATATATGTCATCGCTGCCTTGATGACATCACCCCAGCTAGCTGGATACGACCTTTGCCCTATGAGCTGGCTGGATATGAACTTTGACTTGTGTTGCCATGGCAACCAAGGCAGGTCATTGCATTAGCAATGCCACCACTTTGTGCACGCCCCCAGAGAGCGGATAAGAACGGCCAGAGTGGCATGCACACACGGCTACGCACCCAGCAAGGGCTTTATTTTGGGTGGGGTAAGAGGTTTGGGCATGCATGCATCCACCCATCCATATAGTAAATGACTACTGTAAAAAAAAAAAAAAAAAAAATGGGGTAACTTCTCAGAATCTTAGCAGTATGCAGAGGTCTATATTGGCCCCCCAAATATATAGAAATAAAATGGTTTGATCTACACCTGCCTGCACTTACCTTACCAGCTACCTACCTACGCTACCTACCTGGTTGCAAGCCTGGCTGCAACTAAGCTGCCTGCCCCTATATAGGCACCTATATATGTCATCGCTGCCTTGATGACATCACCCCAGCTAGCTGGATACGACCTTTGCCCTATGAGCTGGCTGGATATGAACTTTGACTTGTGTTGCCATGGCAACCAAGGCAGGTCATTGCATTAGCAATGCCACCACTTTGTGCACGCCCCCAGAGAGCGGATAAGAACGGCCAGAGTGGCATGCACACACGGCTACGCACCCAGCAAGGGCTTTATTTTGGGTGGGGTAAGAGGTTTGGGCATGCATGCATCCACCCATCCACATAGTAAATGACTACTGTAAAAAAAAAAAAAAAAAAAAAATGGGGTAACTTCTCAGAATCTTAGCAGTATGCAGAGGTCTATATTGGCCCCCCAAATATATAGAAATAAAATGGTTTGATCTACACCTGCCTGCACTTACCTTACCAGCTACCTACCTACGCTACCTACCTGGTTGCAAGCCTGGCTGCAACTAAGCTGCCTGCCCCTATATAGGCACCTATATATGTCATCGCTGCCTTGATGACATCACCCCAGCTAGCTGGATACGACCTTTGCCCTATGAGCTGGCTGGATATGAACTTTGACTTGTGTTGCCATGGCAACCAAGGCAGGACATTGCATTAGCAATGCCACCACTTTGTGCACGCCCCCAGAGAGCGGATAAGAACGGCCAGAGTGGCATGCACACACGGCTACGCACCCAGCAAGGGCTTTATTTTGGGTGGGTAAGAGGTTTGGGCATGCATGCATCCACCCATCCATATAGTAAATGACTACTGTAAAAAAAAAAAAAAAAAAAAAAATGGGGTAACTTCTCAGAATCTTAGCAGTATGCAGAGGTCTATATTGGCCCCCCAAATATATAGAAATAAAATGGTTTGATCTACACCTGCCTGCACTTACCTTACCAGCTACCTACCTACGCTACCTACCTGGTTGCAAGCCTGGCTGCAACTAAGCTGCCTGCCCCTATATAGGCACCTATATATGTCATCGCTGCCTTGATGACATCACCCCAGCTAGCTGGATACGACCTTTGCCCTATGAGCTGGCTGGATATGAACTTTGACTTGTGTTGCCATGGCAACCAAGGCAGGTCATGCATTAGCAATGCCACCACTTTGTGCACGCCCCCAGAGAGCGGATAAGAACGGCCAGAGTGGCATGCACACACGGCTACGCACCCAGCAAGGGCTTTATTTTGGGTGGGGTAAGAGGTTTGGGCATGCATGCATCCACCCATCCATATAGTAAATGACTACTGTAAAAAAAAAAAAAAAAAAAAAAATGGGGTAACTTCTCAGAATCTTAGCAGTATGCAGAGGTCTATATTGGCCCCCCAAATATATAGAAATAAAATGGTTTGATCTACACCTGCCTGCACTTACCTTACCAGCTACCTACCTACGCTACCTACCTGGTTGCAAGCCTGGCTGCAACTAAGCTGCCTGCCCCTATATAGGCACCTATATATGTCATCGCTGCCTTGATGACATCACCCCAGCTAGCTGGATACGACCTTTGCCCTATGAGCTGGCTGGATATGAACTTTGACTTGTGTTGCCATGGCAACCAAGGCAGGTCATTGCATTAGCAATGCCACCACTTTGTGCACGCCCCCAGAGAGCGGATAAGAACGGCCAGAGTGGCATGCACACACGGCTACGCACCCAGCAAGGGCTTTATTTTGGGTGGGGTAAGAGGTTTGGGCATGCATGCATCCACCCATCCATATAGTAAATGACTACTGTAAAAAAAAAAAAAAAAAAAAAAAATGGGGTAACTTCTCAGAATCTTAGCAGTATGCAGAGGTCTATATTGGCCCCCCAAATATATAGAAATAAAATGGTTTGATCTACACCTGCCTGCACTTACCTTACCAGCTACCTACCTACGCTACCTACCTGGTTGCAAGCCTGGCTGCAACTAAGCTGCCTGCCCCTATATAGGCACCTATATATGTCATCGCTGCCTTGATGACATCACCCCAGCTAGCTGGATACGACCTTTGCCCTATGAGCTGGCTGGATATGAACTTTGACTTGTGTTGCCATGGCAACCAAGGCAGGTCATTGCATTAGCAATGCCACCACTTTGTGCACGCCCCCAGAGAGCGGATAAGAACGGCCAGAGTGGCATGCACACACGGCTACGCACCCAGCAAGGGCTTTATTTTGGGTGGGGTAAGAGGTTTGGGCATGCATGCATCCACCCATCCATATAGTAAATGACTACTGTAAAAAAAAAAAAAAAAAAAAAAAAAATGGGGTAACTTCTCAGAATCTTAGCAGTATGCAGAGGTCTATATTGGCCCCCCAAATATATAGAAATAAAATGGTTTGATCTACACCTGCCTGCACTTACCTTACCAGCTACCTACCTACGCTACCTACCTGGTTGCAAGCCTGGCTGCAACTAAGCTGCCTGCCCCTATATAGGCACCTATATATGTCATCGCTGCCTTGATGACATCACCCCAGCTAGCTGGATACGACCTTTGCCCTATGAGCTGGCTGGATATGAACTTTGACTTGTGTTGCCATGGCAACCAAGGCAGGTCATTGCATTAGCAATGCCACCACTTTGTGCACGCCCCCAGAGAGCGGATAAGAACGGCCAGAGTGGCATGCACACACGGCTACGCACCCAGCAAGGGCTTTATTTTGGGTGGGGTAAGAGGTTTGGGCATGCATGCATCCACCCATCCATATAGTAAATGACTACTGTAAAAAAAAAAAAAAAAAAAAATGGGGTAACTTCTCAGAATCTTAGCAGTATGCAGAGGTCTATATTGGCCCCCCAAATATATAGAAATAAAATGGTTTGATCTACACCTGCCTGCACTTACCTTACCAGCTACCTACCTACGCTACCTACCTGGTTGCAAGCCTGGCTGCAACTAAGCTGCCTGCCCCTATATAGGCACCTATATATGTCATCGCTGCCTTGATGACATCACCCCAGCTAGCTGGATACGACCTTTGCCCTATGAGCTGGCTGGATATGAACTTTGACTTGTGTTGCCATGGCAACCAAGGCAGGTCAATGCATTAGCAATGCCACCACTTTGTGCACGCCCCCAGAGAGCGGATAAGAACGGCCAGAGTGGCATGCACACACGGCTACGCACCCAGCAAGGGCTTTATTTTGGGTGGGGTAAGAGGTTTGGGCATGCATGCATCCACCCATCCACATAGTAAATGACTACTGTAAAAAAAAAAAAAAAAAAAAAATGGGGTAACTTCTCAGAATCTTAGCAGTATGCAGAGGTCTATATTGGCCCCCCAAATATATAGAAATAAAATGGTTTGATCTACACCTGCCTGCACTTACCTTACCAGCTACCTACCTACGCTACCTACCTGGTTGCAAGCCTGGCTGCAACTAAGCTGCCTGCCCCTATATAGGCACCTATATATGTCATCGCTGCCTTGATGACATCACCCCAGCTAGCTGGATACGACCTTTGCCCTATGAGCTGGCTGGATATGAACTTTGACTTGTGTTGCCATGGCAACCAAGGCAGGACATGCATTAGCAATGCCACCACTTTGTGCACGCCCCCAGAGAGCGGATAAGAACGGCCAGAGTGGCATGCACACACGGCTACGCACCCAGCAAGGGCTTTATTTTGGGTGGGGTAAGAGGTTTGGGCATGCATGCATCCACCCATCCACATAGTAAATGACTACTGTAAAAAAAAAAAAAAAAAAAAAAAAAAAATGGGGTAACTTCTCAGAATCTTAGCAGTATGCAGAGGTCTATATTGGCCCCCCAAATATATAGAAATAAAATGGTTTGATCTACACCTGCCTGCACTTACCTTACCAGCTACCTACCTACGCTACCTACCTGGTTGCAAGCCTGGCTGCAACTAAGCTGCCTGCCCCTATATAGGCACCTATATATGTCATCGCTGCCTTGATGACATCACCCCAGCTAGCTGGATACGACCTTTGCCCTATGAGCTGGCTGGATATGAACTTTGACTTGTGTTGCCATGGCAACCAAGGCAGGACATTGCATTAGCAATGCCACCACTTTGTGCACGCCCCCAGAGAGCGGATAAGAACGGCCAGAGTGGCATGCACACACGGCTACGCACCCAGCAAGGGCTTTATTTTGGGTGGGGTAAGAGGTTTGGGCATGCATGCATCCACCCATCCATATAGTAAATGACTACTGTAAAAAAAAAAAAAAAAAAAAAAATGGGGTAACTTCTCAGAATCTTAGCAGTATGCAGAGGTCTATATTGGCCCCCCAAATATATAGAAATAAAATGGTTTGATCTACACCTGCCTGCACTTACCTTACCAGCTACCTACCTACGCTACCTACCTGGTTGCAAGCCTGGCTGCAACTAAGCTGCCTGCCCCTATATAGGCACCTATATATGTCATCGCTGCCTTGATGACATCACCCCAGCTAGCTGGATACGACCTTTGCCCTATGAGCTGGCTGGATATGAACTTTGACTTGTGTTGCCATGGCAACCAAGGCAGGTCATTGCATTAGCAATGCCACCACTTTGTGCACGCCCCCAGAGAGCGGATAAGAACGGCCAGAGTGGCATGCACACACGGCTACGCACCCAGCAAGGGCTTTATTTTGGGTGGGGTAAGAGGTTTGGGCATGCATGCATCCACCCATCCACATAGTAAATGACTACTGTAAAAAAAAAAAAAAAAAAAAAAATGGGGTAACTTCTCAGAATCTTAGCAGTATGCAGAGGTCTATATTGGCCCCCCAAATATATAGAAATAAAATGGTTTGATCTACACCTGCCTGCACTTACCTTACCAGCTACCTACCTACGCTACCTACCTGGTTGCAAGCCTGGCTGCAACTAAGCTGCCTGCCCCTATATAGGCACCTATATATGTCATCGCTGCCTTGATGACATCACCCCAGCTAGCTGGATACGACCTTTGCCCTATGAGCTGGCTGGATATGAACTTTGACTTGTGTTGCCATGGCAACCAAGGCAGGTCATTGCATTAGCAATGCCACCACTTTGTGCACGCCCCCAGAGAGCGGATAAGAACGGCCAGAGTGGCATGCACACACGGCTACGCACCCAGCAAGGGCTTTATTTTGGGTGGGGTAAGAGGTTTGGGCATGCATGCATCCACCCATCCATATAGTAAATGACTACTGTAAAAAAAAAAAAAAAAAAAAAAATGGGGTAACTTCTCAGAATCTTAGCAGTATGCAGAGGTCTATATTGGCCCCCCAAATATATAGAAATAAAATGGTTTGATCTACACCTGCCTGCACTTACCTTACCAGCTACCTACCTACGCTACCTACCTGGTTGCAAGCCTGGCTGCAACTAAGCTGCCTGCCCCTATATAGGCACCTATATATGTCATCGCTGCCTTGATGACATCACCCCAGCTAGCTGGATACGACCTTTGCCCTATGAGCTGGCTGGATATGAACTTTGACTTGTGTTGCCATGGCAACCAAGGCAGGTCAATGCATTAGCAATGCCACCACTTTGTGCACGCCCCCAGAGAGCGGATAAGAACGGCCAGAGTGGCATGCACACACGGCTACGCACCCAGCAAGGGCTTTATTTTGGGTGGGGTAAGAGGTTTGGGCATGCATGCATCCGCCCATCCATATAGTAAATGACTACTGTAAAAAAAAAAAAAAAAAAAATGGGGTAACTTCTCAGAATCTTAGCAGTATGCAGAGGTCTATATTGGCCCCCCAAATATATAGAAATAAAATGGTTTGATCTACACCTGCCTGCACTTACCTTACCAGCTACCTACCTACGCTACCTACCTGGTTGCAAGCCTGGCTGCAACTAAGCTGCCTGCCCCTATATAGGCTACTATATATGTCATCGCTGCCTTGATGACATCACCCCAGCTAGCTGGATACGACCTTTGCCCTATGAGCTGGCTGGATATGAACTTTGACTTGTGTTGCCATGGCAACCAAGGCAGGTCAATGCATTAGCAATGCCACCACTTTGTGCACGCCCCCAGAGAGCGGATAAGAACGGCCAGAGTGGCATGCACACACGGCTACGCACCCAGCAAGGGCTTTATTTTGGGTGGGGTAAGAGGTTTGGGCATGCATGCATCCGCCCATCCACATAGTAAATGACTACTGTAAAAAAAAAAAAAAAAAAAAAATGGGGTAACTTCTCAGAATCTTAGCAGTATGCAGAGGTCTATATTGGCCCCCCAAATATATAGAAATAAAATGGTTTGATCTACACCTGCCTGCACTTACCTTACCAGCTACCTACCTACGCTACCTACCTGGTTTCAAGCCTGGCTGCAACTAAGCTGCCTGCCCCTATATAGGCACCGATATATGTCATCGCTGCCTTGATGACATCACCCCAGCTAGCTGGATACGACCTTTGCCCTATGAGCTGGCTGGATATGAACTTTGACTTGTGTTGCCATGGCAACCAAGGCAGGTCATTGCATTAGCAATGCCACCACTTTGTGCACGCCCCCAGAGAGCGGATAAGAACGGCCAGAGTGGCATGCACACACGGCTACGCACCCAGCAAGGGCTTTATTTTGGGTGGGGTAAGAGGTTTGGGCATGCATGCATCCACCCATCCATATAGTAAATGACTACTGTAAAAAAAAAAAAAAAAAAAAAAATGGGGTAACTTCTCAGAATCTTAGCAGTATGCAGAGGTCTATATTGGCCCCCCAAATATATAGAAATAAAATGGTTTGATCTACACCTGCCTGCACTTACCTTACCAGCTACCTACCTACGCTACCTACCTGGTTGCAAGCCTGGCTGCAACTAAGCTGCCTGCCCCTATATAGGCACCTATATATGTCATCGCTGCCTTGATGACATCACCCCAGCTAGCTGGATACGACCTTTGCCCTATGAGCTGGCTGGATATGAACTTTGACTTGTGTTGCCATGGCAACCAAGGCAGGTCATTGCATTAGCAATGCCACCACTTTGTGCACGCCCCCAGAGAGCGGATAAGAACGGCCAGAGTGGCATGCACACACGGCTACGCACCCAGCAAGGGCTTTATTTTGGGTGGGGTAAGAGGTTTGGGCATGCATGCATCCACCCATCCATATAGTAAATGACTACTGTAAAAAAAAAAAAAAAAAAAAATGGGGTAACTTCTCAGAATCTTAGCAGTATGCAGAGGTCTATATTGGCCCCCCAAATATATAGAAATAAAATGGTTTGATCTACACCTGCCTGCACTTACCTTACCAGCTACCTACCTACGCTACCTACCTGGTTGCAAGCCTGGCTGCAACTAAGCTGCCTGCCCCTATATAGGCACCTATATATGTCATCGCTGCCTTGATGACATCACCCCAGCTAGCTGGATACGACCTTTGCCCTATGAGCTGGCTGGATATGAACTTTGACTTGTGTTGCCATGGCAACCAAGGCAGGTCAATGCATTAGCAATGCCACCACTTTGTGCACGCCCCCAGAGAGCGGATAAGAACGGCCAGAGTGGCATGCACACACGGCTACGCACCCAGCAAGGGCTTTATTTTGGGTGGGGTAAGAGGTTTGGGCATGCATGCATCCACCCATCCATATAGTAAATGACTACTGTAAAAAAAAAAAAAAAAAAAAATGGGGTAACTTCTCAGAATCTTAGCAGTATGCAGAGGTCTATATTGGCCCCCCAAATATATAGAAATAAAATGGTTTGATCTACACCTGCCTGCACTTACCTTACCAGCTACCTACCTACGCTACCTACCTGGTTGCAAGCCTGGCTGCAACTAAGCTGCCTGCCCCTATATAGGCACCTATATATGTCATCGCTGCCTTGATGACATCACCCCAGCTAGCTGGATACGACCTTTGCCCTATGAGCTGGCTGGATATGAACTTTGACTTGTGTTGCCATGGCAACCAAGGCAGGTCATTGCATTAGCAATGCCACCACTTTGTGCACGCCCCCAGAGAGCGGATAAGAACGGCCAGAGTGGCATGCACACACGGCTACGCACCCAGCAAGGGCTTTATTTTGGGTGGGGTAAGAGGTTTGGGCATGCATGCATCCACCCATCCATATAGTAAATGACTACTGTAAAAAAAAAAAAAAAAAAAAAAATGGGGTAACTTCTCAGAATCTTAGCAGTATGCAGAGGTCTATATTGGCCCCCCAAATATATAGAAATAAAATGGTTTGATCTACACCTGCCTGCACTTACCTTACCAGCTACCTACCTACGCTACCTACCTGGTTGCAAGCCTGGCTGCAACTAAGCTGCCTGCCCCTATATAGGCACCTATATATGTCATCGCTGCCTTGATGACATCACCCCAGCTAGCTGGATACGACCTTTGCCCTATGAGCTGGCTGGATATGAACTTTGACTTGTGTTGCCATGGCAACCAAGGCAGGTCATTGCATTAGCAATGCCACCACTTTGTGCACGCCCCCAGAGAGCGGATAAGAACGGCCAGAGTGGCATGCACACACGGCTACGCACCCAGCAAGGGCTTTATTTTGGGTGGGGTAAGAGGTTTGGGCATGCATGCATCCACCCATCCATATAGTAAATGACTACTGTAAAAAAAAAAAAAAAAAAAAATGGGGTAACTTCTCAGAATCTTAGCAGTATGCAGAGGTCTATATTGGCCCCCAAATATATAGAAATAAAATGGTTTGATCTACACCTGCCTGCACTTACCTTACCAGCTACCTACCTACGCTACCTACCTGGTTGCAAGCCTGGCTGCAACTAAGCTGCCTGCCCCTATATAGGCACCTATATATGTCATCGCTGCCTTGATGACATCACCCCAGCTAGCTGGATACGACCTTTGCCCTATGAGCTGGCTGGATATGAACTTTGACTTGTGTTGCCATGGCAACCAAGGCAGGTCAATGCATTAGCAATGCCACCACTTTGTGCACGCCCCCAGAGAGCGGATAAGAACGGCCAGAGTGGCATGCACACACGGCTACGCACCCAGCAAGGGCTTTATTTTGGGTGGGGTAAGAGGTTTGGGCATGCATGCATCCACCCATCCATATAGTAAATGACTACTGTAAAAAAAAAAAAAAAAAAAAAAATGGGGTAACTTCTCAGAATCTTAGCAGTATGCAGAGGTCTATATTGGCCCCCCAAATATATAGAAATAAAATGGTTTGATCTACACCTGCCTGCACTTACCTTACCAGCTACCTACCTACGCTACCTACCTGGTTGCAAGCCTGGCTGCAACTAAGCTGCCTGCCCCTATATAGGCACCTATATATGTCATCGCTGCCTTGATGACATCACCCCAGCTAGCTGGATACGACCTTTGCCCTATGAGCTGGCTGGATATGAACTTTGACTTGTGTTGCCATGGCAACCAAGGCAGGTCAATGCATTAGCAATGCCACCACTTTGTGCACGCCCCCAGAGAGCGGATAAGAACGGCCAGAGTGGCATGCACACACGGCTACGCACCCAGCAAGGGCTTTATTTTGGGTGGGGTAAGAGGTTTGGGCATGCATGCATCCACCCATCCATATAGTAAATGACTACTGTAAAAAAAAAAAAAAAAAAAAAAATGGGGTAACTTCTCAGAATCTTAGCAGTATGCAGAGGTCTATATTGGCCCCCCAAATATATAGAAATAAAATGGTTTGATCTACACCTGCCTGCACTTACCTTACCAGCTACCTACCTACGCTACCTACCTGGTTGCAAGCCTGGCTGCAACTAAGCTGCCTGCCCCTATATAGGCACCTATATATGTCATCGCTGCCTTGATGACATCACCCCAGCTAGCTGGATACGACCTTTGCCCTATGAGCTGGCTGGATATGAACTTTGACTTGTGTTGCCATGGCAACCAAGGCAGGTCAATGCATTAGCAATGCCACCACTTTGTGCACGCCCCCAGAGAGCGGATAAGAACGGCCAGAGTGGCATGCACACACGGCTACGCACCCAGCAAGGGCTTTATTTTGGGTGGGGTAAGAGGTTTGGGCATGCATGCATCCACCCATCCATATAGTAAATGACTACTGTAAAAAAAAAAAAAAAAAAAAAAAATGGGGTAACTTCTCAGAATCTTAGCAGTATGCAGAGGTCTATATTGGCCCCCCAAATATATAGAAATAAAATGGTTTGATCTACACCTGCCTGCACTTACCTTACCAGCTACCTACCTACGCTACCTACCTGGTTGCAAGCCTGGCTGCAACTAAGCTGCCTGCCCCTATATAGGCACCTATATATGTCATCGCTGCCTTGATGACATCACCCCAGCTAGCTGGATACGACCTTTGCCCTATGAGCTGGCTGGATATGAACTTTGACTTGTGTTGCCATGGCAACCAAGGCAGGTCATTGCATTAGCAATGCCACCACTTTGTGCACGCCCCCAGAGAGCGGATAAGAACGGCCAGAGTGGCATGCACACACGGCTACGCACCCAGCAAGGGCTTTATTTTGGGTGGGGTAAGAGGTTTGGGCATGCATGCATCCACCCATCCATATAGTAAATGACTACTGTAAAAAAAAAAAAAAAAAAAAAAAATGGGGTAACTTCTCAGAATCTTAGCAGTATGCAGAGGTCTATATTGGCCCCCCAAATATATAGAAATAAAATGGTTTGATCTACACCTGCCTGCACTTACCTTACCAGCTACCTACCTACGCTACCTACCTGGTTGCAAGCCTGGCTGCAACTAAGCTGCCTGCCCCTATATAGGCACCTATATATGTCATCGCTGCCTTGATGACATCACCCCAGCTAGCTGGATACGACCTTTGCCCTATGAGCTGGCTGGATATGAACTTTGACTTGTGTTGCCATGGCAACCAAGGCAGGTCAATGCATTAGCAATGCCACCACTTTGTGCACGCCCCCAGAGAGCGGATAAGAACGGCCAGAGTGGCATGCACACACGGCTACGCACCCAGCAAGGGCTTTATTTTGGGTGGGGTAAGAGGTTTGGGCATGCATGCATCCACCCATCCATATAGTAAATGACTACTGTAAAAAAAAAAAAAAAAAAAATGGGGTAACTTCTCAGAATCTTAGCAGTATGCAGAGGTCTATATTGGCCCCCCAAATATATAGAAATAAAATGGTTTGATCTACACCTGCCTGCACTTACCTTACCAGCTACCTACCTACGCTACCTACCTGGTTGCAAGCCTGGCTGCAACTAAGCTGCCTGCCCCTATATAGGCACCTATATATGTCATCGCTGCCTTGATGACATCACCCCAGCTAGCTGGATACGACCTTTGCCCTATGAGCTGGCTGGATATGAACTTTGACTTGTGTTGCCATGGCAACCAAGGCAGGTCAATGCATTAGCAATGCCACCACTTTGTGCACGCCCCCAGAGAGCGGATAAGAACGGCCAGAGTGGCATGCACACACGGCTACGCACCCAGCAAGGGCTTTATTTTGGGTGGGGTAAGAGGTTTGGGCATGCATGCATCCACCCATCCATATAGTAAATGACTACTGTAAAAAAAAAAAAAAAAAAAAAATGGGGTAACTTCTCAGAATCTTAGCAGTATGCAGAGGTCTATATTGGCCCCCCAAATATATAGAAATAAAATGGTTTGATCTACACCTGCCTGCACTTACCTTACCAGCTACCTACCTACGCTACCTACCTGGTTGCAAGCCTGGCTGCAACTAAGCTGCCTGCCCCTATATAGGCACCTATATATGTCATCGCTGCCTTGATGACATCACCCCAGCTAGCTGGATACGACCTTTGCCCTATGAGCTGGCTGGATATGAACTTTGACTTGTGTTGCCATGGCAACCAAGGCAGGTCAATGCATTAGCAATGCCACCACTTTGTGCACGCCCCCAGAGAGCGGATAAGAACGGCCAGAGTGGCATGCACACACGGCTACGCACCCAGCAAGGGCTTTATTTTGGGTGGGGTAAGAGGTTTGGGCATGCATGCATCCACCCATCCATATAGTAAATGACTACTGTAAAAAAAAAAAAAAAAAAAATGGGGTAACTTCTCAGAATCTTAGCAGTATGCAGAGGTCTATATTGGCCCCCCAAATATATAGAAATAAAATGGTTTGATCTACACCTGCCTGCACTTACCTTACCAGCTACCTACCTACGCTACCTACCTGGTTGCAAGCCTGGCTGCAACTAAGCTGCCTGCCCCTATATAGGCACCTATATATGTCATCGCTGCCTTGATGACATCACCCCAGCTAGCTGGATACGACCTTTGCCCTATGAGCTGGCTGGATATGAACTTTGACTTGTGTTGCCATGGCAACCAAGGCAGGTCATTGCATTAGCAATGCCACCACTTTGTGCACGCCCCCAGAGAGCGGATAAGAACGGCCAGAGTGGCATGCACACACGGCTACGCACCCAGCAAGGGCTTTATTTTGGGTGGGGTAAGAGGTTTGGGCATGCATGCATCCACCCATCCATATAGTAAATGACTACTGTAAAAAAAAAAAAAAAAAAAAATGGGGTAACTTCTCAGAATCTTAGCAGTATGCAGAGGTCTATATTGGCCCCCCAAATATATAGAAATAAAATGGTTTGATCTACACCTGCCTGCACTTACCTTACCAGCTACCTACCTACGCTACCTACCTGGTTGCAAGCCTGGCTGCAACTAAGCTGCCTGCCCCTATATAGGCACCTATATATGTCATCGCTGCCTTGATGACATCACCCCAGCTAGCTGGATACGACCTTTGCCCTATGAGCTGGCTGGATATGAACTTTGACTTGTGTTGCCATGGCAACCAAGGCAGGTCAATGCATTAGCAATGCCACCACTTTGTGCACGCCCCCAGAGAGCGGATAAGAACGGCCAGAGTGGCATGCACACACGGCTACGCACCCAGCAAGGGCTTTATTTTGGGTGGGGTAAGAGGTTTGGGCATGCATGCAACCACCCATCCATATACTAAATTACTACTGTAAAAAAAAAAAAAAAAAAAAAAATGGGGTAACTTCTCAGAATCTTAGCAGTATGCAGAGGTCTATATTGGCCCCCCAAATATATAGAAATAAAATGGTTTGATCTACACCTGCCTGCACTTACCTTACCAGCTACCTACCTACGCTACCTACCTGGTTGCAAGCCTGGCTGCAACTAAGCTGCCTGCCCCTATATAGGCACCTATATATGTCATCGCTGCCTTGATGACATCACCCCAGCTAGCTGGATACGACCTTTGCCCTATGAGCTGGCTGGATATGAACTTTGACTTGTGTTGCCATGGCAACCAAGGCAGGTCAATGCATTAGCAATGCCACCACTTTGTGCACGCCCCCAGAGAGCGGATAAGAACGGCCAGAGTGGCATGCACACACGGCTACGCACCCAGCAAGGGCTTTATTTTGGGTGGGGTAAGAGGTTTGGGCATGCATGCATCCACCCATCCATATAGTAAATGACTACTGTAAAAAAAAAAAAAAAAAAAATGGGGTAACTTCTCAGAATCTTAGCAGTATGCAGAGGTCTATATTGGCCCCCCAAATATATAGAAATAAAATGGTTTGATCTACACCTGCCTGCACTTACCTTACCAGCTACCTACCTACGCTACCTACCTGGTTGCAAGCCTGGCTGCAACTAAGCTGCCTGCCCCTATATAGGCACCTATATATGTCATCGCTGCCTTGATGACATCACCCCAGCTAGCTGGATACGACCTTTGCCCTATGAGCTGGCTGGATATGAACTTTGACTTGTGTTGCCATGGCAACCAAGGCAGGTCATTGCATTAGCAATGCCACCACTTTGTGCACGCCCCCAGAGAGCGGATAAGAACGGCCAGAGTGGCATGCACACACGGCTACGCACCCAGCAAGGGCTTTATTTTGGGTGGGGTAAGAGGTTTGGGCATGCATGCATCCACCCATCCATATAGTAAATGACTACTGTAAAAAAAAAAAAAAAAAAAAATGGGGTAACTTCTCAGAATCTTAGCAGTATGCAGAGGTCTATATTGGCCCCCCAAATATATAGAAATAAAATGGTTTGATCTACACCTGCCTGCACTTACCTTACCAGCTACCTACCTACGCTACCTACCTGGTTGCAAGCCTGGCTGCAACTAAGCTGCCTGCCCCTATATAGGCACCTATATATGTCATCGCTGCCTTGATGACATCACCCCAGCTAGCTGGATACGACCTTTGCCCTATGAGCTGGCTGGATATGAACTTTGACTTGTGTTGCCATGGCAACCAAGGCAGGTCAATGCATTAGCAATGCCACCACTTTGTGCACGCCCCCAGAGAGCGGATAAGAACGGCCAGAGTGGCATGCACACACGGCTACGCACCCAGCAAGGGCTTTATTTTGGGTGGGGTAAGAGGTTTGGGCATGCATGCATCCACCCATCCATATAGTAAATGACTACTGTAAAAAAAAAAAAAAAAAAAAAATGGGGTAACTTCTCAGAATCTTAGCAGTATGCAGAGGTCTATATTGGCCCCCCAAATATATAGAAATAAAATGGTTTGATCTACACCTGCCTGCACTTACCTTACCAGCTACCTACCTACGCTACCTACCTGGTTGCAAGCCTGGCTGCAACTAAGCTGCCTGCCCCTATATAGGCACCTATATATGTCATCGCTGCCTTGATGACATCACCCCAGCTAGCTGGATACGACCTTTGCCCTATGAGCTGGCTGGATATGAACTTTGACTTGTGTTGCCATGGCAACCAAGGCAGGTCATTGCATTAGCAATGCCACCACTTTGTGCACGCCCCCAGAGAGCGGATAAGAACGGCCAGAGTGGCATGCACACACGGCTACGCACCCAGCAAGGGCTTTATTTTGGGTGGGGTAAGAGGTTTGGGCATGCATGCATCCACCCATCCATATAGTAAATGACTACTGTAAAAAAAAAAAAAAAAAAAAATGGGGTAACTTCTCAGAATCTTAGCAGTATGCAGAGGTCTATATTGGCCCCCCAAATATATAGAAATAAAATGGTTTGATCTACACCTGCCTGCACTTACCTTACCAGCTACCTACCTACGCTACCTACCTGGTTGCAAGCCTGGCTGCAACTAAGCTGCCTGCCCCTATATAGGCACCTATATATGTCATCGCTGCCTTGATGACATCACCCCAGCTAGCTGGATACGACCTTTGCCCTATGAGCTGGCTGGATATGAACTTTGACTTGTGTTGCCATGGCAACCAAGGCAGGTCAATGCATTAGCAATGCCACCACTTTGTGCACGCCCCCAGAGAGCGGATAAGAACGGCCAGAGTGGCATGCACACACGGCTACGCACCCAGCAAGGGCTTTATTTTGGGTGGGGTAAGAGGTTTGGGCATGCATGCATCCACCCATCCATATAGTAAATGACTACTGTAAAAAAAAAAAAAAAAAAAAATGGGGTAACTTCTCAGAATCTTAGCAGTATGCAGAGGTCTATATTGGCCCCCCAAATATATAGAAATAAAATGGTTTGATCTACACCTGCCTGCACTTACCTTACCAGCTACCTACCTACGCTACCTACCTGGTTGCAAGCCTGGCTGCAACTAAGCTGCCTGCCCCTATATAGGCACCTATATATGTCATCGCTGCCTTGATGACATCACCCCAGCTAGCTGGATACGACCTTTGCCCTATGAGCTGGCTGGATATGAACTTTGACTTGTGTTGCCATGGCAACCAAGGCAGGTCATGCATTAGCAATGCCACCACTTTGTGCACGCCCCCAGAGAGCGGATAAGAACGGCCAGAGTGGCATGCACACACGGCTACGCACCCAGCAAGGGCTTTATTTTGGGTGGGGTAAGAGGTTTGGGCATGCATGCATCCACCCATCCATATAGTAAATGACTACTGTAAAAAAAAAAAAAAAAAAAAAATGGGGTAACTTCTCAGAATCTTAGCAGTATGCAGAGGTCTATATTGGCCCCCCAAATATATAGAAATAAAATGGTTTGATCTACACCTGCCTGCACTTACCTTACCAGCTACCTACCTACGCTACCTACCTGGTTGCAAGCCTGGCTGCAACTAAGCTGCCTGCCCCTATATAGGCACCTATATATGTCATCGCTGCCTTGATGACATCACCCCAGCTAGCTGGATACGACCTTTGCCCTATGAGCTGGCTGGATATGAACTTTGACTTGTGTTGCCATGGCAACCAAGGCAGGTCAATGCATTAGCAATGCCACCACTTTGTGCACGCCCCCAGAGAGCGGATAAGAACGGCCAGAGTGGCATGCACACACGGCTACGCACCCAGCAAGGGCTTTATTTTGGGTGGGGTAAGAGGTTTGGGCATGCATGCATCCACCCATCCATATAGTAAATGACTACTGTAAAAAAAAAAAAAAAAAAAAATGGGGTAACTTCTCAGAATCTTAGCAGTATGCAGAGGTCTATATTGGCCCCCCAAATATATAGAAATAAAATGGTTTGATCTACACCTGCCTGCACTTACCTTACCAGCTACCTACCTACGCTACCTACCTGGTTGCAAGCCTGGCTGCAACTAAGCTGCCTGCCCCTATATAGGCACCTATATATGTCATCGCTGCCTTGATGACATCACCCCAGCTAGCTGGATACGACCTTTGCCCTATGAGCTGGCTGGATATGAACTTTGACTTGTGTTGCCATGGCAACCAAGGCAGGTCAATGCATTAGCAATGCCACCACTTTGTGCACGCCCCCAGAGAGCGGATAAGAACGGCCAGAGTGGCATGCACACACGGCTACGCACCCAGCAAGGGCTTTATTTTGGGTGGGGTAAGAGGTTTGGGCATGCATGCATCCACCCATCCATATAGTAAATGACTACTGTAAAAAAAAAAAAAAAAAAAAAAATGGGGTAACTTCTCAGAATCTTAGCAGTATGCAGAGGTCTATATTGGCCCCCCAAATATATAGAAATAAAATGGTTTGATCTACACCTGCCTGCACTTACCTTACCAGCTACCTACCTACGCTACCTACCTGGTTGCAAGCCTGGCTGCAACTAAGCTGCCTGCCCCTATATAGGCACCTATATATGTCATCGCTGCCTTGATGACATCACCCCAGCTAGCTGGATACGACCTTTGCCCTATGAGCTGGCTGGATATGAACTTTGACTTGTGTTGCCATGGCAACCAAGGCAGGTCATTGCATTAGCAATGCCACCACTTTGTGCACGCCCCCAGAGAGCGGATAAGAACGGCCAGAGTGGCATGCACACACGGCTACGCACCCAGCAAGGGCTTTATTTTGGGTGGGGTAAGAGGTTTGGGCATGCATGCATCCACCCATCCATATAGTAAATGACTACTGTAAAAAAAAAAAAAAAAAAAAAATGGGGTAACTTCTCAGAATCTTAGCAGTATGCAGAGGTCTATATTGGCCCCCCAAATATATAGAAATAAAATGGTTTGATCTACACCTGCCTGCACTTACCTTACCAGCTACCTACCTACGCTACCTACCTGGTTGCAAGCCTGGCTGCAACTAAGCTGCCTGCCCCTATATAGGCACCTATATATGTCATCGCTGCCTTGATGACATCACCCCAGCTAGCTGGATACGACCTTTGCCCTATGAGCTGGCTGGATATGAACTTTGACTTGTGTTGCCATGGCAACCAAGGCAGGTCAATGCATTAGCAATGCCACCACTTTGTGCACGCCCCCAGAGAGCGGATAAGAACGGCCAGAGTGGCATGCACACACGGCTACGCACCCAGCAAGGGCTTTATTTTGGGTGGGGTAAGAGGTTTGGGCATGCATGCATCCACCCATCCATATAGTAAATGACTACTGTAAAAAAAAAAAAAAAAAAAAAAAATGGGGTAACTTCTCAGAATCTTAGCAGTATGCAGAGGTCTATATTGGCCCCCCAAATATATAGAAATAAAATGGTTTGATCTACACCTGCCTGCACTTACCTTACCAGCTACCTACCTACGCTACCTACCTGGTTGCAAGCCTGGCTGCAACTAAGCTGCCTGCCCCTATATAGGCACCTATATATGTCATCGCTGCCTTGATGACATCACCCCAGCTAGCTGGATACGACCTTTGCCCTATGAGCTGGCTGGATATGAACTTTGACTTGTGTTGCCATGGCAACCAAGGCAGGTCATTGCATTAGCAATGCCACCACTTTGTGCACGCCCCCAGAGAGCGGATAAGAACGGCCAGAGTGGCATGCACACACGGCTACGCACCCAGCAAGGGCTTTATTTTGGGTGGGGTAAGAGGTTTGGGCATGCATGCATCCACCCATCCATATAGTAAATGACTACTGTAAAAAAAAAAAAAAAAAAAAAAAATGGGGTAACTTCTCAGAATCTTAGCAGTATGCAGAGGTCTATATTGGCCCCCCAAATATATAGAAATAAAATGGTTTGATCTACACCTGCCTGCACTTACCTTACCAGCTACCTACCTACGCTACCTACCTGGTTGCAAGCCTGGCTGCAACTAAGCTGCCTGCCCCTATATAGGCACCTATATATGTCATCGCTGCCTTGATGACATCACCCCAGCTAGCTGGATACGACCTTTGCCCTATGAGCTGGCTGGATATGAACTTTGACTTGTGTTGCCATGGCAACCAAGGCAGGTCAATGCATTAGCAATGCCACCACTTTGTGCACGCCCCCAGAGAGCGGATAAGAACGGCCAGAGTGGCATGCACACACGGCTACGCACCCAGCAAGGGCTTTATTTTGGGTGGGGTAAGAGGTTTGGGCATGCATGCATCCACCCATCCATATAGTAAATGACTACTGTAAAAAAAAAAAAAAAAAAAAATGGGGTAACTTCTCAGAATCTTAGCAGTATGCAGAGGTCTATATTGGCCCCCCAAATATATAGAAATAAAATGGTTTGATCTACACCTGCCTGCACTTACCTTACCAGCTACCTACCTACGCTACCTACCTGGTTGCAAGCCTGGCTGCAACTAAGCTGCCTGCCCCTATATAGGCACCTATATATGTCATCGCTGCCTTGATGACATCACCCCAGCTAGCTGGATACGACCTTTGCCCTATGAGCTGGCTGGATATGAACTTTGACTTGTGTTGCCATGGCAACCAAGGCAGGTCATTGCATTAGCAATGCCACCACTTTGTGCACGCCCCCAGAGAGCGGATAAGAACGGCCAGAGTGGCATGCACACACGGCTACGCACCCAGCAAGGGCTTTATTTTGGGTGGGGTAAGAGGTTTGGGCATGCATGCATCCACCCATCCATATAGTAAATGACTACTGTAAAAAAAAAAAAAAAAAAAAATGGGGTAACTTCTCAGAATCTTAGCAGTATGCAGAGGTCTATATTGGCCCCCCAAATATATAGAAATAAAATGGTTTGATCTACACCTGCCTGCACTTACCTTACCAGCTACCTACCTACGCTACCTACCTGGTTGCAAGCCTGGCTGCAACTAAGCTGCCTGCCCCTATATAGGCACCTATATATGTCATCGCTGCCTTGATGACATCACCCCAGCTAGCTGGATACGACCTTTGCCCTATGAGCTGGCTGGATATGAACTTTGACTTGTGTTGCCATGGCAACCAAGGCAGGTCATGCATTAGCAATGCCACCACTTTGTGCACGCCCCCAGAGAGCGGATAAGAACGGCCAGAGTGGCATGCACACACGGCTACGCACCCAGCAAGGGCTTTATTTTGGGTGGGGTAAGAGGTTTGGGCATGCATGCATCCACCCATCCATATAGTAAATGACTACTGTAAAAAAAAAAAAAAAAAAAAATGGGGTAACTTCTCAGAATCTTAGCAGTATGCAGAGGTCTATATTGGCCCCCCAAATATATAGAAATAAAATGGTTTGATCTACACCTGCCTGCACTTACCTTACCAGCTACCTACCTACGCTACCTACCTGGTTGCAAGCCTGGCTGCAACTAAGCTGCCTGCCCCTATATAGGCACCTATATATGTCATCGCTGCCTTGATGACATCACCCCAGCTAGCTGGATACGACCTTTGCCCTATGAGCTGGCTGGATATGAACTTTGACTTGTGTTGCCATGGCAACCAAGGCAGGTCATTGCATTAGCAATGCCACCACTTTGTGCACGCCCCCAGAGAGCGGATAAGAACGGCCAGAGTGGCATGCACACACGGCTACGCACCCAGCAAGGGCTTTATTTTGGGTGGGGTAAGAGGTTTGGGCATGCATGCATCCACCCATCCATATAGTAAATGACTACTGTAAAAAAAAAAAAAAAAAAAAATGGGGTAACTTCTCAGAATCTTAGCAGTATGCAGAGGTCTATATTGGCCCCCCAAATATATAGAAATAAAATGGTTTGATCTACACCTGCCTGCACTTACCTTACCAGCTACCTACCTACGCTACCTACCTGGTTGCAAGCCTGGCTGCAACTAAGCTGCCTGCCCCTATATAGGCACCTATATATGTCATCGCTGCCTTGATGACATCACCCCAGCTAGCTGGATACGACCTTTGCCCTATGAGCTGGCTGGATATGAACTTTGACTTGTGTTGCCATGGCAACCAAGGCAGGTCATTGCATTAGCAATGCCACCACTTTGTGCACGCCCCCAGAGAGCGGATAAGAACGGCCAGAGTGGCATGCACACACGGCTACGCACCCAGCAAGGGCTTTATTTTGGGTGGGGTAAGAGGTTTGGGCATGCATGCATCCACCCATCCATATAGTAAATGACTACTGTAAAAAAAAAAAAAAAAAAAAAATGGGGTAACTTCTCAGAATCTTAGCAGTATGCAGAGGTCTATATTGGCCCCCCAAATATATAGAAATAAAATGGTTTGATCTACACCTGCCTGCACTTACCTTACCAGCTACCTACCTACGCTACCTACCTGGTTGCAAGCCTGGCTGCAACTAAGCTGCCTGCCCCTATATAGGCACCTATATATGTCATCGCTGCCTTGATGACATCACCCCAGCTAGCTGGATACGACCTTTGCCCTATGAGCTGGCTGGATATGAACTTTGACTTGTGTTGCCATGGCAACCAAGGCAGGTCATTGCATTAGCAATGCCACCACTTTGTGCACGCCCCCAGAGAGCGGATAAGAACGGCCAGAGTGGCATGCACACACGGCTACGCACCCAGCAAGGGCTTTATTTTGGGTGGGGTAAGAGGTTTGGGCATGCATGCATCCACCCATCCATATAGTAAATGACTACTGTAAAAAAAAAAAAAAAAAAAAAAAAATGGGGTAACTTCTCAGAATCTTAGCAGTATGCAGAGGTCTATATTGGCCCCCCAAATATATAGAAATAAAATGGTTTGATCTACACCTGCCTGCACTTACCTTACCAGCTACCTACCTACGCTACCTACCTGGTTGCAAGCCTGGCTGCAACTAAGCTGCCTGCCCCTATATAGGCACCTATATATGTCATCGCTGCCTTGATGACATCACCCCAGCTAGCTGGATACGACCTTTGCCCTATGAGCTGGCTGGATATGAACTTTGACTTGTGTTGCCATGGCAACCAAGGCAGGTCATTGCATTAGCAATGCCACCACTTTGTGCACGCCCCCAGAGAGCGGATAAGAACGGCCAGAGTGGCATGCACACACGGCTACGCACCCAGCAAGGGCTTTATTTTGGGTGGGGTAAGAGGTTTGGGCATGCATGCATCCACCCATCCACATAGTAAATGACTACTGTAAAAAAAAAAAAAAAAAAAATGGGGTAACTTCTCAGAATCTTAGCAGTATGCAGAGGTCTATATTGGCCCCCCAAATATATAGAAATAAAATGGTTTGATCTACACCTGCCTGCACTTACCTTACCAGCTACCTACCTACGCTACCTACCTGGTTGCAAGCCTGGCTGCAACTAAGCTGCCTGCCCCTATATAGGCACCTATATATGTCATCGCTGCCTTGATGACATCACCCCAGCTAGCTGGATACGACCTTTGCCCTATGAGCTGGCTGGATATGAACTTTGACTTGTGTTGCCATGGCAACCAAGGCAGGTCATGCATTAGCAATGCCACCACTTTGTGCACGCCCCCAGAGAGCGGATAAGAACGGCCAGAGTGGCATGCACACACGGCTACGCACCCAGCAAGGGCTTTATTTTGGGTGGGGTAAGAGGTTTGGGCATGCATGCATCCACCCATCCATATAGTAAATGACTACTGTAAAAAAAAAAAAAAAAAAAAAAATGGGGTAACTTCTCAGAATCTTAGCAGTATGCAGAGGTCTATATTGGCCCCCCAAATATATAGAAATAAAATGGTTTGATCTACACCTGCCTGCACTTACCTTACCAGCTACCTACCTACGCTACCTACCTGGTTGCAAGCCTGGCTGCAACTAAGCTGCCTGCCCCTATATAGGCACCTATATATGTCATCGCTGCCTTGATGACATCACCCCAGCTAGCTGGATACGACCTTTGCCCTATGAGCTGGCTGGATATGAACTTTGACTTGTGTTGCCATGGCAACCAAGGCAGGTCATTGCATTAGCAATGCCACCACTTTGTGCACGCCCCCAGAGAGCGGATAAGAACGGCCAGAGTGGCATGCACACACGGCTACGCACCCAGCAAGGGCTTTATTTTGGGTGGGGTAAGAGGTTTGGGCATGCATGCATCCACCCATCCACATAGTAAATGACTACTGTAAAAAAAAAAAAAAAAAAAAAAAAATGGGGTAACTTCTCAGAATCTTAGCAGTATGCAGAGGTCTATATTGGCCCCCCAAATATATAGAAATAAAATGGTTTGATCTACACCTGCCTGCACTTACCTTACCAGCTACCTACCTACGCTACCTACCTGGTTGCAAGCCTGGCTGCAACTAAGCTGCCTGCCCCTATATAGGCACCTATATATGTCATCGCTGCCTTGATGACATCACCCCAGCTAGCTGGATACGACCTTTGCCCTATGAGCTGGCTGGATATGAACTTTGACTTGTGTTGCCATGGCAACCAAGGCAGGTCAATGCATTAGCAATGCCACCACTTTGTGCACGCCCCCAGAGAGCGGATAAGAACGGCCAGAGTGGCATGCACACACGGCTACGCACCCAGCAAGGGCTTTATTTTGGGTGGGGTAAGAGGTTTGGGCATGCATGCATCCACCCATCCATATAGTAAATGACTACTGTAAAAAAAAAAAAAAAAAAAAAAATGGGGTAACTTCTCAGAATCTTAGCAGTATGCAGAGGTCTATATTGGCCCCCCAAATATATAGAAATAAAATGGTTTGATCTACACCTGCCTGCACTTACCTTACCAGCTACCTACCTACGCTACCTACCTGGTTGCAAGCCTGGCTGCAACTAAGCTGCCTGCCCCTATATAGGCACCTATATATGTCATCGCTGCCTTGATGACATCACCCCAGCTAGCTGGATACGACCTTTGCCCTATGAGCTGGCTGGATATGAACTTTGACTTGTGTTGCCATGGCAACCAAGGCAGGTCATTGCATTAGCAATGCCACCACTTTGTGCACGCCCCCAGAGAGCGGATAAGAACGGCCAGAGTGGCATGCACACACGGCTACGCACCCAGCAAGGGCTTTATTTTGGGTGGGGTAAGAGGTTTGGGCATGCATGCATCCACCCATCCATATAGTAAATGACTACTGTAAAAAAAAAAAAAAAAAAAAAAATGGGGTAACTTCTCAGAATCTTAGCAGTATGCAGAGGTCTATATTGGCCCCCCAAATATATAGAAATAAAATGGTTTGATCTACACCTGCCTGCACTTACCTTACCAGCTACCTACCTACGCTACCTACCTGGTTGCAAGCCTGGCTGCAACTAAGCTGCCTGCCCCTATATAGGCACCTATATATGTCATCGCTGCCTTGATGACATCACCCCAGCTAGCTGGATACGACCTTTGCCCTATGAGCTGGCTGGATATGAACTTTGACTTGTGTTGCCATGGCAACCAAGGCAGGTCATTGCATTAGCAATGCCACCACTTTGTGCACGCCCCCAGAGAGCGGATAAGAACGGCCAGAGTGGCATGCACACACGGCTACGCACCCAGCAAGGGCTTTATTTTGGGTGGGGTAAGAGGTTTGGGCATGCATGCATCCACCCATCCACATAGTAAATGACTACTGTAAAAAAAAAAAAAAAAAAAAAAAAAATGGGGTAACTTCTCAGAATCTTAGCAGTATGCAGAGGTCTATATTGGCCCCCCAAATATATAGAAATAAAATGGTTTGATCTACACCTGCCTGCACTTACCTTACCAGCTACCTACCTACGCTACCTACCTGGTTGCAAGCCTGGCTGCAACTAAGCTGCCTGCCCCTATATAGGCACCTATATATGTCATCGCTGCCTTGATGACATCACCCCAGCTAGCTGGATACGACCTTTGCCCTATGAGCTGGCTGGATATGAACTTTGACTTGTGTTGCCATGGCAACCAAGGCAGGTCAATGCATTAGCAATGCCACCACTTTGTGCACGCCCCCAGAGAGCGGATAAGAACGGCCAGAGTGGCATGCACACACGGCTACGCACCCAGCAAGGGCTTTATTTTGGGTGGGGTAAGAGGTTTGGGCATGCATGCATCCACCCATCCATATAGTAAATGACTACTGTAAAAAAAAAAAAAAAAAAAAAATGGGGTAACTTCTCAGAATCTTAGCAGTATGCAGAGGTCTATATTGGCCCCCCAAATATATAGAAATAAAATGGTTTGATCTACACCTGCCTGCACTTACCTTACCAGCTACCTACCTACGCTACCTACCTGGTTGCAAGCCTGGCTGCAACTAAGCTGCCTGCCCCTATATAGGCACCTATATATGTCATCGCTGCCTTGATGACATCACCCCAGCTAGCTGGATACGACCTTTGCCCTATGAGCTGGCTGGATATGAACTTTGACTTGTGTTGCCATGGCAACCAAGGCAGGTCATTGCATTAGCAATGCCACCACTTTGTGCACGCCCCCAGAGAGCGGATAAGAACGGCCAGAGTGGCATGCACACACGGCTACGCACCCAGCAAGGGCTTTATTTTGGGTGGGGTAAGAGGTTTGGGCATGCATGCATCCACCCATCCATATAGTAAATGACTACTGTAAAAAAAAAAAAAAAAAAAAATGGGGTAACTTCTCAGAATCTTAGCAGTATGCAGAGGTCTATATTGGCCCCCCAAATATATAGAAATAAAATGGTTTGATCTACACCTGCCTGCACTTACCTTACCAGCTACCTACCTACGCTACCTACCTGGTTGCAAGCCTGGCTGCAACTAAGCTGCCTGCCCCTATATAGGCACCTATATATGTCATCGCTGCCTTGATGACATCACCCCAGCTAGCTGGATACGACCTTTGCCCTATGAGCTGGCTGGATATGAACTTTGACTTGTGTTGCCATGGCAACCAAGGCAGGTCATTGCATTAGCAATGCCACCACTTTGTGCACGCCCCCAGAGAGCGGATAAGAACGGCCAGAGTGGCATGCACACACGGCTACGCACCCAGCAAGGGCTTTATTTTGGGTGGGGTAAGAGGTTTGGGCATGCATGCATCCACCCATCCATATAGTAAATGACTACTGTAAAAAAAAAAAAAAAAAAAAATGGGGTAACTTCTCAGAATCTTAGCAGTATGCAGAGGTCTATATTGGCCCCCCAAATATATAGAAATAAAATGGTTTGATCTACACCTGCCTGCACTTACCTTACCAGCTACCTACCTACGCTACCTACCTGGTTGCAAGCCTGGCTGCAACTAAGCTGCCTGCCCCTATATAGGCACCTATATATGTCATCGCTGCCTTGATGACATCACCCCAGCTAGCTGGATACGACCTTTGCCCTATGAGCTGGCTGGATATGAACTTTGACTTGTGTTGCCATGGCAACCAAGGCAGGTCATTGCATTAGCAATGCCACCACTTTGTGCACGCCCCCAGAGAGCGGATAAGAACGGCCAGAGTGGCATGCACACACGGCTACGCACCCAGCAAGGGCTTTATTTTGGGTGGGGTAAGAGGTTTGGGCATGCATGCATCCACCCATCCATATAGTAAATGACTACTGTAAAAAAAAAAAAAAAAAAAAAAAAAATGGGGTAACTTCTCAGAATCTTAGCAGTATGCAGAGGTCTATATTGGCCCCCCAAATATATAGAAATAAAATGGTTTGATCTACACCTGCCTGCACTTACCTTACCAGCTACCTACCTACGCTACCTACCTGGTTGCAAGCCTGGCTGCAACTAAGCTGCCTGCCCCTATATAGGCACCTATATATGTCATCGCTGCCTTGATGACATCACCCCAGCTAGCTGGATACGACCTTTGCCCTATGAGCTGGCTGGATATGAACTTTGACTTGTGTTGCCATGGCAACCAAGGCAGGTCAATGCATTAGCAATGCCACCACTTTGTGCACGCCCCCAGAGAGCGGATAAGAACGGCCAGAGTGGCATGCACACACGGCTACGCACCCAGCAAGGGCTTTATTTTGGGTGGGGTAAGAGGTTTGGGCATGCATGCATCCACCCATCCATATAGTAAATGACTACTGTAAAAAAAAAAAAATAAATGGGGTAACTTCTCAGAATCTTAGCAGTATGCAGAGGTCTATATTGGCCCCCCAAATATATAGAAATAAAATGGTTTGATCTACACCTGCCTGCACTTACCTTACCAGCTACCTACCTACGCTACCTACCTGGTTGCAAGCCTGGCTGCAACTAAGCTGCCTGCCCCTATATAGGCACCTATATATGTCATCGCTGCCTTGATGACATCACCCCAGCTAGCTGGATACGACCTTTGCCCTATGAGCTGGCTGGATATGAACTTTGACTTGTGTTGCCATGGCAACCAAGGCAGTCATGCATTAGCAATGCCACCACTTTGTGCACGCCCCCAGAGAGCGGATAAGAACGGCCAGAGTGGCATGCACACACGGCTACGCACCCAGCAAGGGCTTTATTTTGGGTGGGGTAAGAGGTTTGGGCATGCATGCATCCACCCATCCATATAGTAATGACTACTGTAAAAAAAAAAAAAAAAAAAAAAAGGGGTAACTTATCAGAATATTAGCAGTATGCAGAGGTCTATATTGGCCCCCCAAATATATAGAAATAAAATGGTTTGATCTACACCTGCCTGCACTTACCTTACCAGCTACCTACCTACGCTACCTACCTGGTTGCAAGCCTGGCTGCAACTAAGCTGCCTGCCCCTATATAGGCACCTATATATGTCATCGCTGCCTTGATGACATCACCCCAGCTAGCTGGATACGACCTTTGCCCTATGAGCTGGCTGGATATGAACTTTGACTTGTGTTGCCATGGCAACCAAGGCAGGTAATGCATTAGCAATGCCACCACTTTGTGCACGCCCCCAGAGAGCGGATAGGAACGGCCAGAGTGGCATGCACACACGGCTACGCACCCAGCAAGGGCTTTATTTTGGGTGGGGTAAGAGGTTTGGGCATGCATGCATCCACCCATCCAAAATTAAATGACTACTGTAAAAAAAAAAAAAAAAAAAAAAAATGGGGTAACTTCTCAGAATCTTAGCAGTATGCAGAGGTCTATATTGGCCCCCCAAATATATAGAAATAAAATGGTTTGATCTACACCTGCCTGCACTTACCTTACCAGCTACCTACCTACGCTACCTACCTGGTTGCAAGCCTGGCTGCAACTAAGCTGCCTGCCCCTATATAGGCACCTATATATGTCATCGCTGCCTTGATGACATCACCCCAGCTAGCTGGATACGACCTTTGCCCTATGAGCTGGCTGGATATGAACTTTGACTTGTGTTGCCATGGCAACCAAGGCAGGTCAATGCATTAGCAATGCCACCACTTTGTGCACGCCCTAGAGAGCGGATAAGAACGGCCAGAGTGGCATGCACACACGGCTACGCACCCAGCAAGGGCTTTATTTTGGGTGGGGTAAGAGGTTTGGGCATGCATGCATCCACCCATCCATATAGTAAATGACTACTGTAAAAAAAAAAAAAAAAAAAAAAATGGGTAACTTATCAGAATATTAGCAGTATGCAGAGGTATATATTGGCCCCCCAAATATATAGAAATAAAATGGTTTGATCTACACCTGCCTGCACTTACCTTACCAGCTACCTACCTACGCTACCTACCTGGTTGCAAGCCTGGCTGCAACTAAGCTGCCTGCCCCTATATAGGCACCTATATATGTCATCGCTGCCTTGATGACATCACCCCAGCTAGCTGGATACGACCTTTGCCCTATGAGCTGGCTGGATATGAACTTTGACTTGTGTTGCCATGGCAACCAAGGCAGGTCAATGCATTAGCAATGCCACCACTTTGTGCACGCCCCCAGAGAGCGGATAAGAACGGCCAGAGTGGCATGCACACACGGCTACGCACCCAGCAAGGGCTTTATTTTGGGTGGGGTAAGAGGTTTGGGCATGCATGCATCCACCCATCCATATAGTAAATGACTACTGTAAAAAAAAAAAAAAAAAAAAAAATGGGTAACTTCTCAGAATCTTAGCAGTATGCAGAGGTCTATATTGGCCCCCCAATATATAAAATAAAATGGTTTGATCTACACCTGCCTGCACTTACCTTACCAGCTACCTACCTACGCTACCTACCTGGTTGCAAGCCTGGCTGCAACTAACTGCCTGCCCCTATATAGGCACCTATATATGTCATCGCTGCCTTGATGACATCACCCCAGCTAGCTGGATACGACCTTTGCCCTATGAGCTGGCTGGATATGAACTTTGACTTGTGTTGCCATGGCAACCAAGGCAGGTCAATGCATTAGCAATGCCACCACTTTGTGCACGCCCCCAGAGAGCGGATAGAACGGCCAGAGTGGCATGCACACACGGCTACGCACCCAGCAAGGCTTTATTTTGGGTGGGGTAAGAGGTTTGGGCATGCATGCATCCACCCAACCATAGTAAATGACTACTGTAAAAAAAAAAAAAAAAAAAAAATGGGGTAACTTCTCAGAATCTTAGCAGTATGCAGAGGTCTATATTGGCCCCCCAAATATATAGAAATAAAATGGTTTGATCTACACCTGCCTGCACTTACCTTACCAGCTACCTACCTACGCTACCTACCTGGTTGCAAGCCTGGCTGCAACTAAGCTGCCTGCCCCTATTAGGCACCTATATATGTCATCGCTGCCTTGATGACATCACCCCAGCTAGCTGGATACGACCTTTGCCCTATGAGCTGGCTGGAAGTAAATGAACTTTGAAAAAAAAAAAAAAAAAAAAAAAAAAAAAAAAAAAAAAAAAAAAAAAAAAAAAAAAAAAAAAAAAAAAAAAAAGAAAAAAAAAAAAAAAAGAAAAAAATGCACAAAAAAAAAAAAAAAAAAAAAGGGCTTTATTTTGGGTGGGTAAAAAAAAAAAAAAAAAAAAAAAAAAAAAAAAAAAAAAAAAAAAAAAAAAAAAAAAAAAAAAAAAAAAAAAAAAAAAAAAAAAAAAAAAAAAAAAAAAAAAAAAAAAAAAAAAAAAAAAAAAAAAAAAAAAAAAAAAAAAAAAAAAAAAAAAAAAAAAAAAAAAAAAAAAAAAAAAAAAAAAAAAAAAAAAAAAAAAAAAAAAAAAAAAAAAAAAAAAAAAAAAAAAAAAAAAAAAAAAAAAAAAAAAAAAAAAAAAAAAAAAAAAAAAAAAAAAAAAAAAAAAAAAAAAAAAAAAAAAAAAAAAAAAAAAAAAAAAAAAAAAAAAAAAAAAAAAAAAAAAAAAAAAAAAAAAAAAAAAAAAAAAAAAAAAAAAAAAAAAAAAAAAAAAAAAAAAAAAAAAAAAAAAAAAAAAAAAAAAAAAAAAAAAAAAAAAAAAAAAAAAAAAAAAAAAAAAAAAAAAAAAAAAAAAAAAAAAAAAAAAAAAAAAAAAAAAAAAAAAAAAAAAAAAAAAAAAAAAAAAAAAAAAAAAAAAAAAAAAAAAAAAAAAAAAAAAAAAAAAAAAAAAAAAAAAAAAAAAAAAAAAAAAAAAAAAAAAAAAAAAAAAAAAAAAAAAAAAAAAAAAAAAAAAAAAAAAAAAAAAAAAAAAAAAAAAAAAAAAAAAAAAAAAAAAAAAAAAAAAAAAAAAAAAAAAAAAAAAAAAAAAAAAAAAAAAAAAAAAAAAAAAAAAAAAAAAAAAAAAAAAAAAAAAAAAAAAAAAAAAAAAAAAAAAAAAAAAAAAAAAAAAAAAAAAAAAAAAAAAAAAAAAAAAAAAAAAAAAAAAAAAAAAAAAAAAAAAAAAAAAAAAAAAAAAAAAAAAAAAAAAAAAAAAAAAAAAAAAAAAAAAAAAAAAAAAAAAAAAAAAAAAAAAAAAAAAAAAAAAAAAAAAAAAAAAAAAAAAAAAAAAAAAAAAAAAAAAAAAAAAAAAAAAAAAAAAAAAAAAAAAAAAAAAAAAAAAAAAAAAAAAAAAAAAAAAAAAAAAAAAAAAAAAAAAAAAAAAAAAAAAAAAAAAAAAAAAAAAAAAAAAAAAAAAAAAAAAAAAAAAAAAAAAAAAAAAAAAAAAAAAAAAAAAAAAAAAAAAAAAAAAAAAAAAAAAAAAAAAAAAAAAAAAAAAAAAAAAAAAAAAAAAAAAAAAAAAAAAAAAAAAAAAAAAAAAAAAAAAAAAAAAAAAAAAAAAAAAAAAAAAAAAAAAAAAAAAAAAAAAAAAAAAAAAAAAAAAAAAAAAAAAAAAAAAAAAAAAAAAAAAAAAAAAAAAAAAAAAAAAAAAAAAAAAAAAAAAAAAAAAAAAAAAAAAAAAAAAAAAAAAAAAAAAAAAAAAAAAAAAAAAAAAAAAAAAAAAAAAAAAAAAAAAAAAAAAAAAAAAAAAAAAAAAAAAAAAAAAAAAAAAAAAAAAAAAAAAAAAAAAAAAAAAAAAAAAAAAAAAAAAAAAAAAAAAAAAAAAAAAAAAAAAAAAAAAAAAAAAAAAAAAAAAAAAAAAAAAAAAAAAAAAAAAAAAAAAAAAAAAAAAAAAAAAAAAAAAAAAAAAAAAAAAAAAAAAAAAAAAAAAAAAAAAAAAAAAAAAAAAAAAAAAAAAAAAAAAAAAAAAAAAAAAAAAAAAAAAAAAAAAAAAAAAAAAAAAAAAAAAAAAAAAAAAAAAAAAAAAAAAAAAAAAAAAAAAAAAAAAAAAAAAAAAAAAAAAAAAAAAAAAAAAAAAAAAAAAAAAAAAAAAAAAAAAAAAAAAAAAAAAAAAAAAAAAAAAAAAAAAAAAAAAAAAAAAAAAAAAAAAAAAAAAAAAAAAAAAAAAAAAAAAAAAAAAAAAAAAAAAAAAAAAAAAAAAAAAAAAAAAAAAAAAAAAAAAAAAAAAAAAAAAAAAAAAAAAAAAAAAAAAAAAAAAAAAAAAAAAAAAAAAAAAAAAAAAAAAAAAAAAAAAAAAAAAAAAAAAAAAAAAAAAAAAAAAAAAAAAAAAAAAAAAAAAAAAAAAAAAAAAAAAAAAAAAAAAAAAAAAAAAAAAAAAAAAAAAAAAAAAAAAAAAAAAAAAAAAAAAAAAAAAAAAAAAAAAAAAAAAAAAAAAAAAAAAAAAAAAAAAAAAAAAAAAAAAAAAAAAAAAAAAAAAAAAAAAAAAAAAAAAAAAAAAAAAAAAAAAAAAAAAAAAAAAAAAAAAAAAAAAAAAAAAAAAAAAAAAAAAAAAAAAAAAAAAAAAAAAAAAAAAAAAAAAAAAAAAAAAAAAAAAAAAAAAAAAAAAAAAAAAAAAAAAAAAAAAAAAAAAAAAAAAAAAAAAAAAAAAAAAAAAAAAAAAAAAAAAAAAAAAAAAAAAAAAAAAAAAAAAAAAAAAAAAAAAAAAAAAAAAAAAAAAAAAAAAAAAAAAAAAAAAAAAAAAAAAAAAAAAAAAAAAAAAAAAAAAAAAAAAAAAAAAAAAAAAAAAAAAAAAAAAAAAAAAAAAAAAAAAAAAAAAAAAAAAAAAAAAAAAAAAAAAAAAAAAAAAAAAAAAAAAAAAAAAAAAAAAAAAAAAAAAAAAAAAAAAAAAAAAAAAAAAAAAAAAAAAAAAAAAAAAAAAAAAAAAAAAAAAAAAAAAAAAAAAAAAAAAAAAAAAAAAAAAAAAAAAAAAAAAAAAAAAAAAAAAAAAAAAAAAAAAAAAAAAAAAAAAAAAAAAAAAAAAAAAAAAAAAAAAAAAAAAAAAAAAAAAAAAAAAAAAAAAAAAAAAAAAAAAAAAAAAAAAAAAAAAAAAAAAAAAAAAAAAAAAAAAAAAAAAAAAAAAAAAAAAAAAAAAAAAAAAAAAAAAAAAAAAAAAAAAAAAAAAAAAAAAAAAAAAAAAAAAAAAAAAAAAAAAAAAAAAAAAAAAAAAAAAAAAAAAAAAAAAAAAAAAAAAAAAAAAAAAAAAAAAAAAAAAAAAAAAAAAAAAAAAAAAAAAAAAAAAAAAAAAAAAAAAAAAAAAAAAAAAAAAAAAAAAAAAAAAAAAAAAAAAAAAAAAAAAAAAAAAAAAAAAAAAAAAAAAAAAAAAAAAAAAAAAAAAAAAAAAAAAAAAAAAAAAAAAAAAAAAAAAAAAAAAAAAAAAAAAAAAAAAAAAAAAAAAAAAAAAAAAAAAAAAAAAAAAAAAAAAAAAAAAAAAAAAAAAAAAAAAAAAAAAAAAAAAAAAAAAAAAAAAAAAAAAAAAAAAAAAAAAAAAAAAAAAAAAAAAAAAAAAAAAAAAAAAAAAAAAAAAAAAAAAAAAAAAAAAAAAAAAAAAAAAAAAAAAAAAAAAAAAAAAAAAAAAAAAAAAAAAAAAAAAAAAAAAAAAAAAAAAAAAAAAAAAAAAAAAAAAAAAAAAAAAAAAAAAAAAAAAAAAAAAAAAAAAAAAAAAAAAAAAAAAAAAAAAAAAAAAAAAAAAAAAAAAAAAAAAAAAAAAAAAAAAAAAAAAAAAAAAAAAAAAAAAAAAAAAAAAAAAAAAAAAAAAAAAAAAAAAAAAAAAAAAAAAAAAAAAAAAAAAAAAAAAAAAAAAAAAAAAAAAAAAAAAAAAAAAAAAAAAAAAAAAAAAAAAAAAAAAAAAAAAAAAAAAAAAAAAAAAAAAAAAAAAAAAAAAAAAAAAAAAAAAAAAAAAAAAAAAAAAAAAAAAAAAAAAAAAAAAAAAAAAAAAAAAAAAAAAAAAAAAAAAAAAAAAAAAAAAAAAAAAAAAAAAAAAAAAAAAAAAAAAAAAAAAAAAAAAAAAAAAAAAAAAAAAAAAAAAAAAAAAAAAAAAAAAAAAAAAAAAAAAAAAAAAAAAAAAAAAAAAAAAAAAAAAAAAAAAAAAAAAAAAAAAAAAAAAAAAAAAAAAAAAAAAAAAAAAAAAAAAAAAAAAAAAAAAAAAAAAAAAAAAAAAAAAAAAAAAAAAAAAAAAAAAAAAAAAAAAAAAAAAAAAAAAAAAAAAAAAAAAAAAAAAAAAAAAAAAAAAAAAAAAAAAAAAAAAAAAAAAAAAAAAAAAAAAAAAAAAAAAAAAAAAAAAAAAAAAAAAAAAAAAAAAAAAAAAAAAAAAAAAAAAAAAAAAAAAAAAAAAAAAAAAAAAAAAAAAAAAAAAAAAAAAAAAAAAAAAAAAAAAAAAAAAAAAAAAAAAAAAAAAAAAAAAAAAAAAAAAAAAAAAAAAAAAAAAAAAAAAAAAAAAAAAAAAAAAAAAAAAAAAAAAAAAAAAAAAAAAAAAAAAAAAAAAAAAAAAAAAAAAAAAAAAAAAAAAAAAAAAAAAAAAAAAAAAAAAAAAAAAAAAAAAAAAAAAAAAAAAAAAAAAAAAAAAAAAAAAAAAAAAAAAAAAAAAAAAAAAAAAAAAAAAAAAAAAAAAAAAAAAAAAAAAAAAAAAAAAAAAAAAAAAAAAAAAAAAAAAAAAAAAAAAAAAAAAAAAAAAAAAAAAAAAAAAAAAAAAAAAAAAAAAAAAAAAAAAAAAAAAAAAAAAAAAAAAAAAAAAAAAAAAAAAAAAAAAAAAAAAAAAAAAAAAAAAAAAAAAAAAAAAAAAAAAAAAAAAAAAAAAAAAAAAAAAAAAAAAAAAAAAAAAAAAAAAAAAAAAAAAAAAAAAAAAAAAAAAAAAAAAAAAAAAAAAAAAAAAAAAAAAAAAAAAAAAAAAAAAAAAAAAAAAAAAAAAAAAAAAAAAAAAAAAAAAAAAAAAAAAAAAAAAAAAAAAAAAAAAAAAAAAAAAAAAAAAAAAAAAAAAAAAAAAAAAAAAAAAAAAAAAAAAAAAAAAAAAAAAAAAAAAAAAAAAAAAAAAAAAAAAAAAAAAAAAAAAAAAAAAAAAAAAAAAAAAAAAAAAAAAAAAAAAAAAAAAAAAAAAAAAAAAAAAAAAAAAAAAAAAAAAAAAAAAAAAAAAAAAAAAAAAAAAAAAAAAAAAAAAAAAAAAAAAAAAAAAAAAAAAAAAAAAAAAAAAAAAAAAAAAAAAAAAAAAAAAAAAAAAAAAAAAAAAAAAAAAAAAAAAAAAAAAAAAAAAAAAAAAAAAAAAAAAAAAAAAAAAAAAAAAAAAAAAAAAAAAAAAAAAAAAAAAAAAAAAAAAAAAAAAAAAAAAAAAAAAAAAAAAAAAAAAAAAAAAAAAAAAAAAAAAAAAAAAAAAAAAAAAAAAAAAAAAAAAAAAAAAAAAAAAAAAAAAAAAAAAAAAAAAAAAAAAAAAAAAAAAAAAAAAAAAAAAAAAAAAAAAAAAAAAAAAAAAAAAAAAAAAAAAAAAAAAAAAAAAAAAAAAAAAAAAAAAAAAAAAAAAAAAAAAAAAAAAAAAAAAAAAAAAAAAAAAAAAAAAAAAAAAAAAAAAAAAAAAAAAAAAAAAAAAAAAAAAAAAAAAAAAAAAAAAAAAAAAAAAAAAAAAAAAAAAAAAAAAAAAAAAAAAAAAAAAAAAAAAAAAAAAAAAAAAAAAAAAAAAAAAAAAAAAAAAAAAAAAAAAAAAAAAAAAAAAAAAAAAAAAAAAAAAAAAAAAAAAAAAAAAAAAAAAAAAAAAAAAAAAAAAAAAAAAAAAAAAAAAAAAAAAAAAAAAAAAAAAAAAAAAAAAAAAAAAAAAAAAAAAAAAAAAAAAAAAAAAAAAAAAAAAAAAAAAAAAAAAAAAAAAAAAAAAAAAAAAAAAAAAAAAAAAAAAAAAAAAAAAAAAAAAAAAAAAAAAAAAAAAAAAAAAAAAAAAAAAAAAAAAAAAAAAAAAAAAAAAAAAAAAAAAAAAAAAAAAAAAAAAAAAAAAAAAAAAAAAAAAAAAAAAAAAAAAAAAAAAAAAAAAAAAAAAAAAAAAAAAAAAAAAAAAAAAAAAAAAAAAAAAAAAAAAAAAAAAAAAAAAAAAAAAAAAAAAAAAAAAAAAAAAAAAAAAAAAAAAAAAAAAAAAAAAAAAAAAAAAAAAAAAAAAAAAAAAAAAAAAAAAAAAAAAAAAAAAAAAAAAAAAAAAAAAAAAAAAAAAAAAAAAAAAAAAAAAAAAAAAAAAAAAAAAAAAAAAAAAAAAAAAAAAAAAAAAAAAAAAAAAAAAAAAAAAAAAAAAAAAAAAAAAAAAAAAAAAAAAAAAAAAAAAAAAAAAAAAAAAAAAAAAAAAAAAAAAAAAAAAAAAAAAAAAAAAAAAAAAAAAAAAAAAAAAAAAAAAAAAAAAAAAAAAAAAAAAAAAAAAAAAAAAAAAAAAAAAAAAAAAAAAAAAAAAAAAAAAAAAAAAAAAAAAAAAAAAAAAAAAAAAAAAAAAAAAAAAAAAAAAAAAAAAAAAAAAAAAAAAAAAAAAAAAAAAAAAAAAAAAAAAAAAAAAAAAAAAAAAAAAAAAAAAAAAAAAAAAAAAAAAAAAAAAAAAAAAAAAAAAAAAAAAAAAAAAAAAAAAAAAAAAAAAAAAAAAAAAAAAAAAAAAAAAAAAAAAAAAAAAAAAAAAAAAAAAAAAAAAAAAAAAAAAAAAAAAAAAAAAAAAAAAAAAAAAAAAAAAAAAAAAAAAAAAAAAAAAAAAAAAAAAAAAAAAAAAAAAAAAAAAAAAAAAAAAAAAAAAAAAAAAAAAAAAAAAAAAAAAAAAAAAAAAAAAAAAAAAAAAAAAAAAAAAAAAAAAAAAAAAAAAAAAAAAAAAAAAAAAAAAAAAAAAAAAAAAAAAAAAAAAAAAAAAAAAAAAAAAAAAAAAAAAAAAAAAAAAAAAAAAAAAAAAAAAAAAAAAAAAAAAAAAAAAAAAAAAAAAAAAAAAAAAAAAAAAAAAAAAAAAAAAAAAAAAAAAAAAAAAAAAAAAAAAAAAAAAAAAAAAAAAAAAAAAAAAAAAAAAAAAAAAAAAAAAAAAAAAAAAAAAAAAAAAAAAAAAAAAAAAAAAAAAAAAAAAAAAAAAAAAAAAAAAAAAAAAAAAAAAAAAAAAAAAAAAAAAAAAAAAAAAAAAAAAAAAAAAAAAAAAAAAAAAAAAAAAAAAAAAAAAAAAAAAAAAAAAAAAAAAAAAAAAAAAAAAAAAAAAAAAAAAAAAAAAAAAAAAAAAAAAAAAAAAAAAAAAAAAAAAAAAAAAAAAAAAAAAAAAAAAAAAAAAAAAAAAAAAAAAAAAAAAAAAAAAAAAAAAAAAAAAAAAAAAAAAAAAAAAAAAAAAAAAAAAAAAAAAAAAAAAAAAAAAAAAAAAAAAAAAAAAAAAAAAAAAAAAAAAAAAAAAAAAAAAAAAAAAAAAAAAAAAAAAAAAAAAAAAAAAAAAAAAAAAAAAAAAAAAAAAAAAAAAAAAAAAAAAAAAAAAAAAAAAAAAAAAAAAAAAAAAAAAAAAAAAAAAAAAAAAAAAAAAAAAAAAAAAAAAAAAAAAAAAAAAAAAAAAAAAAAAAAAAAAAAAAAAAAAAAAAAAAAAAAAAAAAAAAAAAAAAAAAAAAAAAAAAAAAAAAAAAAAAAAAAAAAAAAAAAAAAAAAAAAAAAAAAAAAAAAAAAAAAAAAAAAAAAAAAAAAAAAAAAAAAAAAAAAAAAAAAAAAAAAAAAAAAAAAAAAAAAAAAAAAAAAAAAAAAAAAAAAAAAAAAAAAAAAAAAAAAAAAAAAAAAAAAAAAAAAAAAAAAAAAAAAAAAAAAAAAAAAAAAAAAAAAAAAAAAAAAAAAAAAAAAAAAAAAAAAAAAAAAAAAAAAAAAAAAAAAAAAAAAAAAAAAAAAAAAAAAAAAAAAAAAAAAAAAAAAAAAAAAAAAAAAAAAAAAAAAAAAAAAAAAAAAAAAAAAAAAAAAAAAAAAAAAAAAAAAAAAAAAAAAAAAAAAAAAAAAAAAAAAAAAAAAAAAAAAAAAAAAAAAAAAAAAAAAAAAAAAAAAAAAAAAAAAAAAAAAAAAAAAAAAAAAAAAAAAAAAAAAAAAAAAAAAAAAAAAAAAAAAAAAAAAAAAAAAAAAAAAAAAAAAAAAAAAAAAAAAAAAAAAAAAAAAAAAAAAAAAAAAAAAAAAAAAAAAAAAAAAAAAAAAAAAAAAAAAAAAAAAAAAAAAAAAAAAAAAAAAAAAAAAAAAAAAAAAAAAAAAAAAAAAAAAAAAAAAAAAAAAAAAAAAAAAAAAAAAAAAAAAAAAAAAAAAAAAAAAAAAAAAAAAAAAAAAAAAAAAAAAAAAAAAAAAAAAAAAAAAAAAAAAAAAAAAAAAAAAAAAAAAAAAAAAAAAAAAAAAAAAAAAAAAAAAAAAAAAAAAAAAAAAAAAAAAAAAAAAAAAAAAAAAAAAAAAAAAAAAAAAAAAAAAAAAAAAAAAAAAAAAAAAAAAAAAAAAAAAAAAAAAAAAAAAAAAAAAAAAAAAAAAAAAAAAAAAAAAAAAAAAAAAAAAAAAAAAAAAAAAAAAAAAAAAAAAAAAAAAAAAAAAAAAAAAAAAAAAAAAAAAAAAAAAAAAAAAAAAAAAAAAAAAAAAAAAAAAAAAAAAAAAAAAAAAAAAAAAAAAAAAAAAAAAAAAAAAAAAAAAAAAAAAAAAAAAAAAAAAAAAAAAAAAAAAAAAAAAAAAAAAAAAAAAAAAAAAAAAAAAAAAAAAAAAAAAAAAAAAAAAAAAAAAAAAAAAAAAAAAAAAAAAAAAAAAAAAAAAAAAAAAAAAAAAAAAAAAAAAAAAAAAAAAAAAAAAAAAAAAAAAAAAAAAAAAAAAAAAAAAAAAAAAAAAAAAAAAAAAAAAAAAAAAAAAAAAAAAAAAAAAAAAAAAAAAAAAAAAAAAAAAAAAAAAAAAAAAAAAAAAAAAAAAAAAAAAAAAAAAAAAAAAAAAAAAAAAAAAAAAAAAAAAAAAAAAAAAAAAAAAAAAAAAAAAAAAAAAAAAAAAAAAAAAAAAAAAAAAAAAAAAAAAAAAAAAAAAAAAAAAAAAAAAAAAAAAAAAAAAAAAAAAAAAAAAAAAAAAAAAAAAAAAAAAAAAAAAAAAAAAAAAAAAAAAAAAAAAAAAAAAAAAAAAAAAAAAAAAAAAAAAAAAAAAAAAAAAAAAAAAAAAAAAAAAAAAAAAAAAAAAAAAAAAAAAAAAAAAAAAAAAAAAAAAAAAAAAAAAAAAAAAAAAAAAAAAAAAAAAAAAAAAAAAAAAAAAAAAAAAAAAAAAAAAAAAAAAAAAAAAAAAAAAAAAAAAAAAAAAAAAAAAAAAAAAAAAAAAAAAAAAAAAAAAAAAAAAAAAAAAAAAAAAAAAAAAAAAAAAAAAAAAAAAAAAAAAAAAAAAAAAAAAAAAAAAAAAAAAAAAAAAAAAAAAAAAAAAAAAAAAAAAAAAAAAAAAAAAAAAAAAAAAAAAAAAAAAAAAAAAAAAAAAAAAAAAAAAAAAAAAAAAAAAAAAAAAAAAAAAAAAAAAAAAAAAAAAAAAAAAAAAAAAAAAAAAAAAAAAAAAAAAAAAAAAAAAAAAAAAAAAAAAAAAAAAAAAAAAAAAAAAAAAAAAAAAAAAAAAAAAAAAAAAAAAAAAAAAAAAAAAAAAAAAAAAAAAAAAAAAAAAAAAAAAAAAAAAAAAAAAAAAAAAAAAAAAAAAAAAAAAAAAAAAAAAAAAAAAAAAAAAAAAAAAAAAAAAAAAAAAAAAAAAAAAAAAAAAAAAAAAAAAAAAAAAAAAAAAAAAAAAAAAAAAAAAAAAAAAAAAAAAAAAAAAAAAAAAAAAAAAAAAAAAAAAAAAAAAAAAAAAAAAAAAAAAAAAAAAAAAAAAAAAAAAAAAAAAAAAAAAAAAAAAAAAAAAAAAAAAAAAAAAAAAAAAAAAAAAAAAAAAAAAAAAAAAAAAAAAAAAAAAAAAAAAAAAAAAAAAAAAAAAAAAAAAAAAAAAAAAAAAAAAAAAAAAAAAAAAAAAAAAAAAAAAAAAAAAAAAAAAAAAAAAAAAAAAAAAAAAAAAAAAAAAAAAAAAAAAAAAAAAAAAAAAAAAAAAAAAAAAAAAAAAAAAAAAAAAAAAAAAAAAAAAAAAAAAAAAAAAAAAAAAAAAAAAAAAAAAAAAAAAAAAAAAAAAAAAAAAAAAAAAAAAAAAAAAAAAAAAAAAAAAAAAAAAAAAAAAAAAAAAAAAAAAAAAAAAAAAAAAAAAAAAAAAAAAAAAAAAAAAAAAAAAAAAAAAAAAAAAAAAAAAAAAAAAAAAAAAAAAAAAAAAAAAAAAAAAAAAAAAAAAAAAAAAAAAAAAAAAAAAAAAAAAAAAAAAAAAAAAAAAAAAAAAAAAAAAAAAAAAAAAAAAAAAAAAAAAAAAAAAAAAAAAAAAAAAAAAAAAAAAAAAAAAAAAAAAAAAAAAAAAAAAAAAAAAAAAAAAAAAAAAAAAAAAAAAAAAAAAAAAAAAAAAAAAAAAAAAAAAAAAAAAAAAAAAAAAAAAAAAAAAAAAAAAAAAAAAAAAAAAAAAAAAAAAAAAAAAAAAAAAAAAAAAAAAAAAAAAAAAAAAAAAAAAAAAAAAAAAAAAAAAAAAAAAAAAAAAAAAAAAAAAAAAAAAAAAAAAAAAAAAAAAAAAAAAAAAAAAAAAAAAAAAAAAAAAAAAAAAAAAAAAAAAAAAAAAAAAAAAAAAAAAAAAAAAAAAAAAAAAAAAAAAAAAAAAAAAAAAAAAAAAAAAAAAAAAAAAAAAAAAAAAAAAAAAAAAAAAAAAAAAAAAAAAAAAAAAAAAAAAAAAAAAAAAAAAAAAAAAAAAAAAAAAAAAAAAAAAAAAAAAAAAAAAAAAAAAAAAAAAAAAAAAAAAAAAAAAAAAAAAAAAAAAAAAAAAAAAAAAAAAAAAAAAAAAAAAAAAAAAAAAAAAAAAAAAAAAAAAAAAAAAAAAAAAAAAAAAAAAAAAAAAAAAAAAAAAAAAAAAAAAAAAAAAAAAAAAAAAAAAAAAAAAAAAAAAAAAAAAAAAAAAAAAAAAAAAAAAAAAAAAAAAAAAAAAAAAAAAAAAAAAAAAAAAAAAAAAAAAAAAAAAAAAAAAAAAAAAAAAAAAAAAAAAAAAAAAAAAAAAAAAAAAAAAAAAAAAAAAAAAAAAAAAAAAAAAAAAAAAAAAAAAAAAAAAAAAAAAAAAAAAAAAAAAAAAAAAAAAAAAAAAAAAAAAAAAAAAAAAAAAAAAAAAAAAAAAAAAAAAAAAAAAAAAAAAAAAAAAAAAAAAAAAAAAAAAAAAAAAAAAAAAAAAAAAAAAAAAAAAAAAAAAAAAAAAAAAAAAAAAAAAAAAAAAAAAAAAAAAAAAAAAAAAAAAAAAAAAAAAAAAAAAAAAAAAAAAAAAAAAAAAAAAAAAAAAAAAAAAAAAAAAAAAAAAAAAAAAAAAAAAAAAAAAAAAAAAAAAAAAAAAAAAAAAAAAAAAAAAAAAAAAAAAAAAAAAAAAAAAAAAAAAAAAAAAAAAAAAAAAAAAAAAAAAAAAAAAAAAAAAAAAAAAAAAAAAAAAAAAAAAAAAAAAAAAAAAAAAAAAAAAAAAAAAAAAAAAAAAAAAAAAAAAAAAAAAAAAAAAAAAAAAAAAAAAAAAAAAAAAAAAAAAAAAAAAAAAAAAAAAAAAAAAAAAAAAAAAAAAAAAAAAAAAAAAAAAAAAAAAAAAAAAAAAAAAAAAAAAAAAAAAAAAAAAAAAAAAAAAAAAAAAAAAAAAAAAAAAAAAAAAAAAAAAAAAAAAAAAAAAAAAAAAAAAAAAAAAAAAAAAAAAAAAAAAAAAAAAAAAAAAAAAAAAAAAAAAAAAAAAAAAAAAAAAAAAAAAAAAAAAAAAAAAAAAAAAAAAAAAAAAAAAAAAAAAAAAAAAAAAAAAAAAAAAAAAAAAAAAAAAAAAAAAAAAAAAAAAAAAAAAAAAAAAAAAAAAAAAAAAAAAAAAAAAAAAAAAAAAAAAAAAAAAAAAAAAAAAAAAAAAAAAAAAAAAAAAAAAAAAAAAAAAAAAAAAAAAAAAAAAAAAAAAAAAAAAAAAAAAAAAAAAAAAAAAAAAAAAAAAAAAAAAAAAAAAAAAAAAAAAAAAAAAAAAAAAAAAAAAAAAAAAAAAAAAAAAAAAAAAAAAAAAAAAAAAAAAAAAAAAAAAAAAAAAAAAAAAAAAAAAAAAAAAAAAAAAAAAAAAAAAAAAAAAAAAAAAAAAAAAAAAAAAAAAAAAAAAAAAAAAAAAAAAAAAAAAAAAAAAAAAAAAAAAAAAAAAAAAAAAAAAAAAAAAAAAAAAAAAAAAAAAAAAAAAAAAAAAAAAAAAAAAAAAAAAAAAAAAAAAAAAAAAAAAAAAAAAAAAAAAAAAAAAAAAAAAAAAAAAAAAAAAAAAAAAAAAAAAAAAAAAAAAAAAAAAAAAAAAAAAAAAAAAAAAAAAAAAAAAAAAAAAAAAAAAAAAAAAAAAAAAAAAAAAAAAAAAAAAAAAAAAAAAAAAAAAAAAAAAAAAAAAAAAAAAAAAAAAAAAAAAAAAAAAAAAAAAAAAAAAAAAAAAAAAAAAAAAAAAAAAAAAAAAAAAAAAAAAAAAAAAAAAAAAAAAAAAAAAAAAAAAAAAAAAAAAAAAAAAAAAAAAAAAAAAAAAAAAAAAAAAAAAAAAAAAAAAAAAAAAAAAAAAAAAAAAAAAAAAAAAAAAAAAAAAAAAAAAAAAAAAAAAAAAAAAAAAAAAAAAAAAAAAAAAAAAAAAAAAAAAAAAAAAAAAAAAAAAAAAAAAAAAAAAAAAAAAAAAAAAAAAAAAAAAAAAAAAAAAAAAAAAAAAAAAAAAAAAAAAAAAAAAAAAAAAAAAAAAAAAAAAAAAAAAAAAAAAAAAAAAAAAAAAAAAAAAAAAAAAAAAAAAAAAAAAAAAAAAAAAAAAAAAAAAAAAAAAAAAAAAAAAAAAAAAAAAAAAAAAAAAAAAAAAAAAAAAAAAAAAAAAAAAAAAAAAAAAAAAAAAAAAAAAAAAAAAAAAAAAAAAAAAAAAAAAAAAAAAAAAAAAAAAAAAAAAAAAAAAAAAAAAAAAAAAAAAAAAAAAAAAAAAAAAAAAAAAAAAAAAAAAAAAAAAAAAAAAAAAAAAAAAAAAAAAAAAAAAAAAAAAAAAAAAAAAAAAAAAAAAAAAAAAAAAAAAAAAAAAAAAAAAAAAAAAAAAAAAAAAAAAAAAAAAAAAAAAAAAAAAAAAAAAAAAAAAAAAAAAAAAAAAAAAAAAAAAAAAAAAAAAAAAAAAAAAAAAAAAAAAAAAAAAAAAAAAAAAAAAAAAAAAAAAAAAAAAAAAAAAAAAAAAAAAAAAAAAAAAAAAAAAAAAAAAAAAAAAAAAAAAAAAAAAAAAAAAAAAAAAAAAAAAAAAAAAAAAAAAAAAAAAAAAAAAAAAAAAAAAAAAAAAAAAAAAAAAAAAAAAAAAAAAAAAAAAAAAAAAAAAAAAAAAAAAAAAAAAAAAAAAAAAAAAAAAAAAAAAAAAAAAAAAAAAAAAAAAAAAAAAAAAAAAAAAAAAAAAAAAAAAAAAAAAAAAAAAAAAAAAAAAAAAAAAAAAAAAAAAAAAAAAAAAAAAAAAAAAAAAAAAAAAAAAAAAAAAAAAAAAAAAAAAAAAAAAAAAAAAAAAAAAAAAAAAAAAAAAAAAAAAAAAAAAAAAAAAAAAAAAAAAAAAAAAAAAAAAAAAAAAAAAAAAAAAAAAAAAAAAAAAAAAAAAAAAAAAAAAAAAAAAAAAAAAAAAAAAAAAAAAAAAAAAAAAAAAAAAAAAAAAAAAAAAAAAAAAAAAAAAAAAAAAAAAAAAAAAAAAAAAAAAAAAAAAAAAAAAAAAAAAAAAAAAAAAAAAAAAAAAAAAAAAAAAAAAAAAAAAAAAAAAAAAAAAAAAAAAAAAAAAAAAAAAAAAAAAAAAAAAAAAAAAAAAAAAAAAAAAAAAAAAAAAAAAAAAAAAAAAAAAAAAAAAAAAAAAAAAAAAAAAAAAAAAAAAAAAAAAAAAAAAAAAAAAAAAAAAAAAAAAAAAAAAAAAAAAAAAAAAAAAAAAAAAAAAAAAAAAAAAAAAAAAAAAAAAAAAAAAAAAAAAAAAAAAAAAAAAAAAAAAAAAAAAAAAAAAAAAAAAAAAAAAAAAAAAAAAAAAAAAAAAAAAAAAAAAAAAAAAAAAAAAAAAAAAAAAAAAAAAAAAAAAAAAAAAAAAAAAAAAAAAAAAAAAAAAAAAAAAAAAAAAAAAAAAAAAAAAAAAAAAAAAAAAAAAAAAAAAAAAAAAAAAAAAAAAAAAAAAAAAAAAAAAAAAAAAAAAAAAAAAAAAAAAAAAAAAAAAAAAAAAAAAAAAAAAAAAAAAAAAAAAAAAAAAAAAAAAAAAAAAAAAAAAAAAAAAAAAAAAAAAAAAAAAAAAAAAAAAAAAAAAAAAAAAAAAAAAAAAAAAAAAAAAAAAAAAAAAAAAAAAAAAAAAAAAAAAAAAAAAAAAAAAAAAAAAAAAAAAAAAAAAAAAAAAAAAAAAAAAAAAAAAAAAAAAAAAAAAAAAAAAAAAAAAAAAAAAAAAAAAAAAAAAAAAAAAAAAAAAAAAAAAAAAAAAAAAAAAAAAAAAAAAAAACAAAAAAAAAAAAAAAAAAAAAAAAAAAAAAAAAAAAAAAAAAAAAAAAAAAAAAAAAAAAAAAAAAAAAAAAAAAAAAAAAAAAAAAAAAAAAAAAAAAAAAAAAAAAAAAAAAAAAAAAAAAAAAAAAAAAAAAAAAAAAAAAAAAAAAAAAAAAAAAAAAAAAAAAAAAAAAAAAAAAAAAAAAAAAAAAAAAAAAAAAAAAAAAAAAAAAAAAAAAAAAAAAAAAAAAAAAAAAAAAAAAAAAAAAAAAAAAAAAAAAAAAAAAAAAAAAAAAAAAAAAAAAAAAAAAAAAAAAAAAAAAAAAAAAAAAAAAAAAAAAAAAAAAAAAAAAAAAAAAAAAAAAAAAAAAAAAAAAAAAAAAAAAAAAAAAAAAAAAAAAAAAAAAAAAAAAAAAAAAAAAAAAAAAAAAAAAAAAAAAAAAAAAAAAAAAAAAAAAAAAAAAAAAAAAAAAAAAAAAAAAAAAAAAAAAAAAAAAAAAAAAAAAAAAAAAAAAAAAAAAAAAAAAAAAAAAAAAAAAAAAAAAAAAAAAAAAAAAAAAAAAAAAAAAAAAAAAAAAAAAAAAAAAAAAAAAAAAAAAAAAAAAAAAAAAAAAAAAAAAAAAAAAAAAAAAAAAAAAAAAAAAAAAAAAAAAAAAAAAAAAAAAAAAAAAAAAAAAAAAAAAAAAAAAAAAAAAAAAAAAAAAAAACAAAAAAAAAAAAAAAAAAAAAAAAAAAAAAAAAAAAAAAAAAAAAAAAAAAAAAAAAAAAAAAAAAAAAAAAAAAAAAAAAAAAAAAAAAAAAAAAAAAAAAAAAAAAAAAAAAAAAAAAAAAAAAAAAAAAAAAAAAAAAAAAAAAAAAAAAAAAAAAAAAAAAAAAAAAAAAAAAAAAAAAAAAAAAAAAAAAAAAAAAAAAAAAAAAAAAAAAAAAAAAAAAAAAAAAAAAAAAAAAAAAAAAAAAAAAAAAAAAAAAAAAAAAAAAAAAAAAAAAAAAAAAAAAAAAAAAAAAAAAAAAAAAAAAAAAAAAAAAAAAAAAAAAAAAAAAAAAAAAAAAAAAAAAAAAAAAAAAAAAAAAAAAAAAAAAAAAAAAAAAAAAAAAAAAAAAAAAAAAAAAAAAAAAAAAAAAAAAAAAAAAAAAAAAAAAAAAAAAAAAAAAAAAAAAAAAAAAAAAAAAAAAAAAAAAAAAAAAAAAAAAAAAAAAAAAAAAAAAAAAAAAAAAAAAAAAAAAAAAAAAAAAAAAAAAAAAAAAAAAAAAAAAAAAAAAAAAAAAAAAAAAAAAAAAAAAAAAAAAAAAAAAAAAAAAAAAAAAAAAAAAAAAAAAAAAAAAAAAAAAAAAAAAAAAAAAAAAAAAAAAAAAAAAAAAAAAAAAAAAAAAAAAAAAAAAAAAAAAAAAAAAAAAAAAAAAAAAAAAAAAAAAAAAAAAAAAAAAAAAAAAAAAAAAAAAAAAAAAAAAAAAAAAAAAAAAAAAAAAAAAAAAAAAAAAAAAAAAAAAAAAAAAAAAAAAAAAAAAAAAAAAAAAAAAAAAAAAAAAAAAAAAAAAAAAAAAAAAAAAAAAAAAAAAAAAAAAAAAAAAAAAAAAAAAAAAAAAAAAAAAAAAAAAAAAAAAACAAAAAAAAAAAAAAAAAAAAAAAAAAAAAAAAAAAAAAAAAAAAAAAAAAAAAAAAAAAAAAAAAAAAAAAAAAAAAAAAAAAAAAAAAAAAAAAAAAAAAAAAAAAAAAAAAAAAAAAAAAAAAAAAAAAAAAAAAAAAAAAAAAAAAAAAAAAAAAAAAAAAAAAAAAAAAAAAAAAAAAAAAAAAAAAAAAAAAAAAAAAAAAAAAAAAAAAAAAAAAAAAAAAAAAAAAAAAAAAAAAAAAAAAAAAAAAAAAAAAAAAAAAAAAAAAAAAAAAAAAAAAAAAAAAAAAAAAAAAAAAAAAAAAAAAAAAAAAAAAAAAAAAAAAAAAAAAAAAAAAAAAAAAAAAAAAAAAAAAAAAAAAAAAAAAAAAAAAAAAAAAAAAAAAAAAAAAAAAAAAAAAAAAAAAAAAAAAAAAAAAAAAAAAAAAAAAAAAAAAAAAAAAAAAAAAAAAAAAAAAAAAAAAAAAAAAAAAAAAAAAAACAAAAAAAAAAAAAAAAAAAAAAAAAAAAAAAAAAAAAAAAAAAAAAAAAAAAAAAAAAAAAAAAAAAAAAAAAAAAAAAAAAAAAAAAAAAAAAAAAAAAAAAAAAAAAAAAAAAAAAAAAAAAAAAAAAAAAAAAAAAAAAAAAAAAAAAAAAAAAAAAAAAAAAAAAAAAAAAAAAAAAAAAAAAAAAAAAAAAAAAAAAAAAAAAAAAAAAAAAAAAAAAAAAAAAAAAAAAAAAAAAAAAAAAAAAAAAAAAAAAAAAAAAAAAAAAAAAAAAAAAAAAAAAAAAAAAAAAAAAAAAAAAAAAAAAAAAAAAAAAAAAAAAAAAAAAAAAAAAAAAAAAAAAAAAAAAAAAAAAAAAAAAAAAAAAAAAAAAAAAAAAAAAAAAAAAAAAAAAAAAAAAAAAAAAAAAAAAAAAAAAAAAAAAAAAAAAAAAAAAAAAAAAAAAAAAAAAAAAAAAAAAAAAAAAAAAAAAAAAAAAAAAAAAAAAAAAAAAAAAAAAAAAAAAAAAAAAAAAAAAAAAAAAAAAAAAAAAAAAAAAAAAAAAAAAAAAAAAAAAAAAAAAAAAAAAAAAAAAAAAAAAAAAAAAAAAAAAAAAAAAAAAAAAAAAAAAAAAAAAAAAAAAAAAAAAAAAAAAAAAAAAAAAAAAAAAAAAAAAAAAAAAAAAAAAAAAAAAAAAAAAAAAAAAAAAAAAAAAAAAAAAAAAAAAAAAAAAAAAAAAAAAAAAAAAAAAAAAAAAAAAAAAAAAAAAAAAAAAAAAAAAAAAAAAAAAAAAAAAAAAAACAAAAAAAAAAAAAAAAAAAAAAAAAAAAAAAAAAAAAAAAAAAAAAAAAAAAAAAAAAAAAAAAAAAAAAAAAAAAAAAAAAAAAAAAAAAAAAAAAAAAAAAAAAAAAAAAAAAAAAAAAAAAAAAAAAAAAAAAAAAAAAAAAAAAAAAAAAAAAAAAAAAAAAAAAAAAAAAAAAAAAAAAAAAAAAAAAAAAAAAAAAAAAAAAAAAAAAAAAAAAAAAAAAAAAAAAAAAAAAAAAAAAAAAAAAAAAAAAAAAAAAAAAACAAAAAAAAAAAAAAAAAAAAAAAAAAAAAAAAAAAAAAAAAAAAAAAAAAAAAAAAAAAAAAAAAAAAAAAAAAAAAAAAAAAAAAAAAAAAAAAAAAAAAAAAAAAAAAAAAAAAAAAAAAAAAAAAAAAAAAAAAAAAAAAAAAAAAAAAAAAAAAAAAAAAAAAAAAAAAAAAAAAAAAAAAAAAAAAAAAAAAAAAAAAAAAAAAAAAAAAAAAAAAAAAAAAAAAACAAAAAAAAAAAAAAAAAAAAAAAAAAAAAAAAAAAAAAAAAAAAAAAAAAAAAAAAAAAAAAAAAAAAAAAAAAAAAAAAAAAAAAAAAAAAAAAAAAAAAAAAAAAAAAAAAAAAAAAAAAAAAAAAAAAAAAAAAAAAAAAAAAAAAAACAAAAAAAAAAAAAAAAAAAAAAAAAAAAAAAAAAAAAAAAAAAAAAAAAAAAAAAAAAAAAAAAAAAAAAAAAAAAAAAAAAAAAAAAAAAAAAAAAAAAAAAAAAAAAAAAAAAAAAAAAAAAAAAAAAAAAAAAAAAAAAAAAAAAAAAAAAAAAAAAAAAAAAAAAAAAAAAAAAAAAAAAAAAAAAAAAAAAAAAAAAAAAAAAAAAAAAAAAAAAAAAAAAAAAAAAAAAAAAAAAAAAAAAAAAAAAAAAAAAAAAAAAAAAAAAAAAAAAAAAAAAAAAAAAAAAAAAAAAAAAAAAAAAAAAAAAAAAAAAAAAAAAAAAAAAAAAAAAAAAAAAAAAAAAAAAAAAAAAAAAAAAAAAAAAAAAAAAAAAAAAAAAAAAAAAAAAAAAAAAAAAAAAAAAAAAAAAAAAAAAAAAAAAAAAAAAAAAAAAAAAAAAAAAAAAAAAAAAAAAAAAAAAAAAAAAAAAAAAAAAAAAAAAAAAAAAAAAAAAAAAAAAAAAAAAAAAAAAAAAAAAAAAAAAAAAAAAAAAAAAAAAAAAAAAAAAAAAAAAAAAAAAAAAAAAAAAAAAAAAAAAAAAAAAAAAAAAAAAAAAAAAAAAAAAAAAAAAAAAAAAAAAAAAAAAAAAAAAAAAAAAAAAAAAAAAAAAAAAAAAAAAAAAAAAAAAAAAAAAAAAAAAAAAAAAAAAAAAAAAAAAAAAAAAAAAAAAAAAAAAAAAAAAAAAAAAAAAAAAAAAAAAAAAAAAAAAAAAAAAAAAAAAAAAAAAAAAAAAAAAAAAAAAAAAAAAAAAAAAAAAAAAAAAAAAAAAAAAAAAAAAAAAAAAAAAAAAAAAAAAAAAAAAAAAAAAAAAAAAAAAAAAAACAAAAAAAAAAAAAAAAAAAAAAAAAAAAAAAAAAAAAAAAAAAAAAAAAAAAAAAAAAAAAAAAAAAAAAAAAAAAAAAAAAAAAAAAAAAAAAAAAAAAAAAAAAAAAAAAAAAAAAAAAAAAAAAAAAAAAAAAAAAAAAAAAAAAAAAAAAAAAAACAAAAAAAAAAAAAAAAAAAAAAAAAAAAAAAAAAAAAAAAAAAAAAAAAAAAAAACAAAAAAAAAAAAAAAAAAAAAAAAAAAAAAAAAAAAAAAAAAAAAAAAAAAAAAAAAAAAAAAAAAAAAAAAAAAAAAAAAAAAAAAAAAAAAAAAAAAAAAAAAAAAAAAAAAAAAAAAAAAAAAAAAAAAAAAAAAAAAAAAAAAAAAAAAAAAAAAAAAAAAAAAAACAAAAAAAAAAAAAAAAAAAAAAAAAAAAAAAAAAAAAAAAAAAAAAAAAAAAAAAAAAAAAAAAAAAAAAAAAAAAAAAAAAAAAAAAAAAAAAAAAAAAAAAAAAAAAAAAAAACAAAAAAAAAAAAAAAAAAAAAAAAAAAAAAAAAAAAAAAAAAAAAAAAAAAAAAAAAAAAAAAAAAAAAAAAAAAAAAAAAAAAAAAAAAAAAAAAAAAAAAAAAAAAAAAAAAAAAAAAAAAAAAAAAAAAAAAAAAAAAAAAAAAAAAAAAAAAAAAAAAAAAAAAAAAAAAAAAAAAAAAAAAAAAAAAAAAAAAAAAAAAAAAAAAAAAAAAAAAAAAAAAAAAAAAAAAAAAAAAAAAAAAAAAAAAAAAAAAAAAAAACAAAAAAAAAAAAAAAAAAAAAAAAAAAAAAAAAAAAAAAAAAAAAAAAAAAAAAAAAAAAAAAAAAAAAAAAAAAAAAAAAAAAAAAAAAAAAAAAAAAAAAAAAAAAAAAAAAAAAAAAAAAAAAAAAAAAAAAAAAAAAAAAAAAAAAAAAAAAAAAAAAAAAAAAAAAAAAAAAAAAAAAAAAAAAAAAAAAAAAAAAAAAAAAAAAAAAAAAAAAAAAAAAAAAAAAAAAAAAAAAAAAAAAAAAAAAAAAAAAAAAAAAAAAAAAAAAAAAAAAAAAAAAAAAAAAAAAAAAAAAAAAAAAAAAAAAAAAAAAAAAAAAAAAAAAAAAAAAAAAAAAAAAAAAAAAAAAAAAAAAAAAAAAAAAAAAAAAAAAAAAAAAAAAAAAAAAAAAAAAAAAAAAAAAAAAAAAAAAAAAAAAAAAAAAAAAAAAAAAAAAAAAAAAAAAAAAAAAAAAAAAAAAAAAAAAAAAAAAAAAAAAAAAAAAAAAAAAAAAAAAAAAAAAAAAAAAAAAAAAAAAAAAAAAAAAAAAAAAAAAAAAAAAAAAAAAAAAAAAAAAAAAAAAAAAAAAAAAAAAAAAAAAAAAAAAAAAAAAAAAAAAAAAAAAAAAAAAAAAAAAAAAAAAAAAAAAAAAAAAAAAAAAAAAAAAAAAAAAAAAAAAAAAAAAAAAAAAAAAAAAAAAAAAAAAAAAAAAAAAAAAAAAAAAAAAAAAAAAAAAAAAAAAAAAAAAAAAAAAAAAAAAAAAAAAAAAAAAAAAAAAAAAAAAAAAAAAAAAAAAAAAAAAAAAAAAAAAAAAAAAAAAAAAAAAAAAAAAAAAAAAAAAAAAAAAAAAAAAAAAAAAAAAAAAAAAAAAAAAAAAAAAAAAAAAAAAAAAAAAAAAAAAAAAAAAAAAAAAAAAAAAAAAAAAAAAAAAAAAAAAAAAAAAAAAAAAACAAAAAAAAAAAAAAAAAAAAAAAAAAAAAAAAAAAAAAAAAAAAAAAAAAAAAAAAAAAAAAAAAAAAAAAAAAAAAAAAAAAAAAAAAAAAAAAAAAAAAAAAAAAAAAAAAAAAAAAAAAAAAAAAAAAAAAAAAAAAAAAAAAACAAAAAAAAAAAAAAAAAAAAAAAAAAAAAAAAAAAAAAAAAAAAAAAAAAAAAAAAAAAAAAAAAAAAAAAAAAAAAAAAAAAAAAAAAAAAAAAAAAAAAAAAAAAAAAAAAAAAAAAAAAAAAAAAAAAAAAAAAAAAAAAAAAAAAAAAAAAAAAAAAAAAAAAAAAAAAAAAAAAAAAAAAAAAAAAAAAAAAAAAAAAAAAAAAAAAAAAAAAAAAAAAAAAAAAAAAAAAAAAAAAAAAAAAAAAAAAAAAAAAAAAAAAAAAAAAAAAAAAAAAAAAAAAAAAAAAAAAAAAAAAAAAAAAAAAAAAAAAAAAAAAAAAAAAAAAAAAAAAAAAAAAAAAAAAAAAAAAAAAAAAAAAAAAAAAAAAAAAAAAAAAAAAAAAAAAAAAAAAAAAAAAAAAAAAAAAAAAAAAAAAAAAAAAAAAAAAAAAAAAAAAAAAAAAAAAAAAAAAAAAAAAAAAAAAAAAAAAAAAAAAAAAAAAAAAAAAAAAAAAAAAAAAAAAAAAAAAAAAAAAAAAAAAAAAAAAAAAAAAAAAAAAAAAAAAAAAAAAAAAAAAAAAAAAAAAAAAAAAAAAAAAAAAAACAAAAAAAAAAAAAAAAAAAAAAAAAAAAAAAAAAAAAAAAAAAAAAAAAAAAAAAAAAAAAAAAAAAAAAAAAAAAAAAAAAAAAAAAAAAAAAAAAAAAAAAAAAAAAAAAAAAAAAAAAAAAAAAAAAAAAAAAAAAAAAAAAAAAAAAAAAAAAAAAAAAAAAAAAAAAAAAAAAAAAAAAAAAAAAAAAAAAAAAAAAAAAAAAAAAAAAAAAAAAAAAAAAAAAAAAAAAAAAAAAAAAAAAAAAAAAAAAAAAAAAAAAAAAAAAAAAAAAAAAAAAAAAAAAAAAAAAAAAAAAAAAAAAAAAAAAAAAAAAAAAAAAAAAAAAAAAAAAAAAAAAAAAAAAAAAAAAAAAAAAAAAAAAAAAAAAAAAAAAAAAAAAAAAAAAAAAAAAAAAAAAAAAAAAAAAAAAAAAAAAAAAAAAAAAAAAAAAAAAAAAAAAAAAAAAAAAAAAAAAAAAAAAAAAAAAAAAAAAAAAAAAAAAAAAAAAAAAAAAAAAAAAAAAAAAAAAAAAAAAAAAAAAAAAAAAAAAAAAAAAAAAAAAAAAAAAAAAAAAAAAAAAAAAAAAAAAAAAAAAAAAAAAAAAAAAAAAAAAAAAAAAAAAAAAAAAAAAAAAAAAAAAAAAAAAAAAAAAAAAAAAAAAAAAAAAAAAAAAAAAAAAAAAAAAAAAAAAAAAAAAAAAAAAAAAAAAAAAAAAAAAAAAAAAAAAAAAAAAAAAAAAAAAAAAAAAAAAAAAAAAAAAAAAAAAAAAAAAAAAAAAAAAAAAAAAAAAAAAAAAAAAAAAAAAAAAAAAAAAAAAAAAAAAAAAAAAAAAAAAAAAAAAAAAAAAAAAAAAAAAAAAAAAAAAAAAAAAAAAAAAAAAAAAAAAAAAAAAAAAAAAAAAAAAAAAAAAAAAAAAAAAAAAAAAAAAAAAAAAAAAAAAAAAAAAAAAAAAAAAAAAAAAAAAAAAAAAAAAAAAAAAAAAAAAAAAAAAAAAAAAAAAAAAAAAAAAAAAAAAAAAAAAAAAAAAAAAAAAAAAAAAAAAAAAAAAAAAAAAAAAAAAAAAAAAAAAAAAAAAAAAAAAAAAAAAAAAAAAAAAAAAAAAAAAAAAAAAAAAAAAAAAAAAAAAAAAAAAAAAAAAAAAAAAAAAAAAAAAAAAAAAAAAAAAAAAAAAAAAAAAAAAAAAAAAAAAAAAAAAAAAAAAAAAAAAAAAAAAAAAAAAAAAAAAAAAAAAAAAAAAAAAAAAAAAAAAAAAAAAAAAAAAAAAAAAAAAAAAAAAAAAAAAAAAAAAAAAAAAAAAAAAAAAAAAAAAAAAAAAAAAAAAAAAAAAAAAAAAAAAAAAAAAAAAAAAAAAAAAAAAAAAAAAAAAAAAAAAAAAAAAAAAAAAAAAAAAAAAAAAAAAAAAAAAAAAAAAAAAAAAAAAAAAAAAAAAAAAAAAAAAAAAAAAAAAAAAAAAAAAAAAAAAAAAAAAAAAAAAAAAAAAAAAAAAAAAAAAAAAAAAAAAAAAAAAAAAAAAAAAAAAAAAAAAAAAAAAAAAAAAAAAAAAAAAAAAAAAAAAAAAAAAAAAAAAAAAAAAAAAAAAAAAAAAAAAAAAAAAAAAAAAAAAAAAAAAAAAAAAAAAAAAAAAAAAAAAAAAAAAAAAAAAAAAAAAAAAAAAAAAAAAAAAAAAAAAAAAAAAAAAAAAAAAAAAAAAAAAAAAAAAAAAAAAAAAAAAAAAAAAAAAAAAAAAAAAAAAAAAAAAAAAAAAAAAAAAAAAAAAAAAAAAAAAAAAAAAAAAAAAAAAAAAAAAAAAAAAAAAAAAAAAAAAAAAAAAAAAAAAAAAAAAAAAAAAAAAAAAAAAAAAAAAAAAAAAAAAAAAAAAAAAAAAAAAAAAAAAAAAAAAAAAAAAAAAAAAAAAAAAAAAAAAAAAAAAAAAAAAAAAAAAAAAAAAAAAAAAAAAAAAAAAAAAAAAAAAAAAAAAAAAAAAAAAAAAAAAAAAAAAAAAAAAAAAAAAAAAAAAAAAAAAAAAAAAAAAAAAAAAAAAAAAAAAAAAAAAAAAAAAAAAAAAAAAAAAAAAAAAAAAAAAAAAAAAAAAAAAAAAAAAAAAAAAAAAAAAAAAAAAAAAAAAAAAAAAAAAAAAAAAAAAAAAAAAAAAAAAAAAAAAAAAAAAAAAAAAAAAAAAAAAAACAAAAAAAAAAAAAAAAAAAAAAAAAAAAAAAAAAAAAAAAAAAAAAAAAAAAAAAAAAAAAAAAAAAAAAAAAAAAAAAAAAAAAAAAAAAAAAAAAAAAAAAAAAAAAAAAAAAAAAAAAAAAAAAAAAAAAAAAAAAAAAAAAAAAAAAAAAAAAAAAAAAAAAAACAAAAAAAAAAAAAAAAAAAAAAAAAAAAAAAAAAAAAAAAAAAAAAAAAAAAAAAAAAAAAAAAAAAAAAAAAAAACAAAAAAAAAAAAAAAAAAAAAAAAAAAAAAAAAAAAACAAAAAAAAAAAAAAAAAAAAAAAAAAAAAAAAAAAAAAAAAAAAAAAAAAAAAAAAAAAAAAAAAAAAAAAAAAAAAAAAAAAAAAAAAAAAAAAAAAAAAAAAAAAAAAAAAAAAAAAAAAAAAAAAAAAAAAAAAAAAAAAAAAAAAAAAAAAAAAAAAAAACAAAAAAAAAAAAAAAAAAAAAAAAAAAAAAAAAAAAAAAAAAAAAAAAAAAAAAAAAAAAAAAACAAAAAAAAAAAAAAAAAAAAAAAAAAAAAAAAAAAAAAAAAAAAAAAAAAAAAAAAAAAAAAAAAAAAAAAAAAAAAAAAAAAAAAAAAAAAAAAAAAAAAAAAAAAAAAAAAAAAAAAAAAAAAAAAAAAAAAAAAAAAAAAAAAAAAAAAAAAAAAAAAAAAAAAAAAAAAAAAAAAAAAAAAAAAAAAAAAAAAAAAAAAAAAAAAAAAAAAAAAAAAAAAAAAAAAAAAAAAAAAAAAAAAAAAAAAAAAAAAAAAAAAAAAAAAAAAAAAAAAAAAAAAAAAAAAAAAAAAAAAAAAAAAAAAAAAAAAAAAAAAAAAAAAAAAAAAAAAAAAAAAAAAAAAAAAAAAAAAAAAAAAAAAAAAAAAAAAAAAAAAAAAAAAAAAAAAAAAAAAAAAAAAAAAAAAAAAAAAAAAAAAAAAAAAAAAAAAAAAAAAAAAAAAAAAAAAAAAAAAAAAAAAAAAAAAAAAAAAAAAAAAAAAAAAAAAAAAAAAAAAAAAAAAAAAAAAAAAAAAAAAAAAAAAAAAAAAAAAAAAAAAAAAAAAAAAAAAAAAAAAAAAAAAAAAAAAAAAAAAAAAAAAAAAAAAAAAAAAAAAAAAAAAAAAAAAAAAAAAAAAAAAAAAAAAAAAAAAAAAAAAAAAAAAAAAAAAAAAAAAAAAACAAAAAAAAAAAAAAAAAAAAAAAAAAAAAAAAAAAAAAAAAAAAAAAAAAAAAAAAAAAAAAAAAAAAAAAAAAAAAAAAAAAAAAAAAAAAAAAAAAAAAAAAAAAAAAAAAAAAAAAAAAAAAAAAACAAAAAGAAAAAAAAAAAAAAAAAAAAAAAAAAAAAAAAAAAAAAAAAAAAAAAAAAAAAAAAAAAAAAAAAAAAAAAAAAAAAAAAAAAAAAAAAAAAAAAAAAAAAAAAAAAAAAAAAAAAAAAAAAAAAAAAAAAAAAAAAAAAAAAAAAAAAAAAAAAAAAAAAAAAAAAAAAAAAAAAAAAAAAAAAAAAAAAAAAAAAAAAAAAAAAAAAAAAAAACAAAAAAAAAAAAAAAAAAAAAAAAAAAAAAAAAAAAAAAAAAAAAAAAAAAAAAAAAAAAAAAAAAAAAAAAAAAAAAAAAAAAAAAAAAAAAAAAAAAAAAAAAAAAAAAAAAAAAAAAAAAAAAAAAAAAAAAAAAAAAAAAAAAAAAAAAAAAAAAAAAAAAAAAAAAAAAAAAAAAAAAAAAAAAAAAAAAAAAAAAAAAAAAAAAAAAAAAAAAAAAAAAAAAAAAAAAAAAAAAAAAAAAAAAAAAAAAAAAAAAAAAAAAAAAAAAAAAAAAAAAAAAAAAAAAAAAAAAAAAAAAAAAAAAAAAAAAAAAAAAAAAAAAAAAAAAAAAAAAAAAAAAAAAAAAAAAAAAAAAAAAAAAAAAAAAAAAACAAAAAAAAAAAAAAAAAAAAAAAAAAAAAAAAAAAAAAAAAAAAAAAAAAAAAAAAAAAAAAAAAAAAAAAAAAAAAAAAAAAAAAAAAAAAAAAAAAAAAAAAAAAAAAAAAAAAAAAAAAAAAAAAAAAAAAAAAAAAAAAAAAAAAAAAAAAAAAAAAAAAAAAAAAACAAAAAAAAAAAAAAAAAAAAAAAAAAAAAAAAAAAAAAAAAAAAAAAAAAAAAAAAAAAAAAAAAAAAAAAAAAAAAAAAAAAAAAAAAAAAAAAAAAAAAAAAAAAAAAAAAAAAAAAAAAAAACACAAAAAAAAAAAAAAAAAAAAAAAAAAAAAAAAAAAAAAAAAAAAAAAAAAAAAAAAAAAAAAAAAAAAAAAAAAAAAAAAAAAAAAAAAAAAAAAAAAAAAAAAAAAAAAAAAAAAAAAAAAAAAAAAAAAAAAAAAAAAAAAAAAAAAAAAAAAAAAAAAAAAAAAAAAAAAAAAAAAAAAAAAAAAAAAAAAAAAAAAAAAAAAAAAAAAAAAAAAAAAAAAAAAAAAAAAAAAAAAAAAAAAAAAAAAAAAAAAAAAAAAAAAAAAAAAAAAAAAAAAAAAAAAAAAAAAAAAAAAAAAAAAAAAAAAAAAAAAAAAAAAAAAAAAAAAAAAAAAAAAAAAAAAAAAAAAAAAAAAAAAAAAAAAAAAAAAAAAAAAAAAAAAAAAAAAAAAAAAAAAAAAAAAAAAAAAAAAAAAAAAAAAAAAAAAAAAAAAAAAAAAAAAAAAAAAAAAAAAAAAAAAAAAAAAAAAAAAAAAAAAAAAAAAAAAAAAAAAAAAAAAAAAAAAAAAAAAAAAAAAAAAAAAAAAAACAAAAAAAAAAAAAAAAAAAAAAAAAAAAAAAAAAAAAAAAAAAAAAAAAAAAAAAAAAAAAAAAAAAAAAAAAAAAAAAAAAAAAAAAAAAAAAAAAAAAAAAAAAAAAAAAAAAAAAAAAAAAAAAAAAAAAAAAAAAAAAAAAAAAAAAAAAAAAAAAAAAAAAAAAAAAAAAAAAAAAAAAAAAAAAAAAAAAAAAAAAAAAAAAAAAAAAAAAAAAAAAAAAAAAAAAAAAAAAAAAAAAAAAAAAAAAAAAAAAAAAAAAAAAAAAAAAAAAAAAAAAAAAAAAAAAAAAAAAAAAAAAAAAAAAAAAAAAAAAAAAAAAAAAAAAAAAAAAAAAAAAAAAAAAAAAAAAAAAAAAAAAAAAAAAAAAAAAAAAAAAAAAAAAAAAAAAAAAAAAAAAAAAAAAAAAAAAAAAAAAAAAAAAAAAAAAAAAAAAAAAAAAAAAAAAAAAAAAAAAAAAAAAAAAAAAAAAAAAAAAAAAAAAAAAAAAAAAAAAAAAAAAAAAAAAAAAAAAAAAAAAAAAAAAAAAAAAAAAAAAAAAAAAAAAAAAAAAAAAAAAAAAAAAAAAAAAAAAAAAAAAAAAAAAAAAAAAAAAAAAAAAAAAAAAAAAAAAAAAAAAAAAAAAAAAAAAAAAAAAAAAAAAAAAAAAAAAAAAAAAAAAAAAAAAAAAAAAAAAAAAAAAAAAAAAAAAAAAAAAAAAAAAAAAAAAAAAAAAAAAAAAAAAAAAAAAAAAAAAAAAAAAAAAAAAAAAAAAAAAAAAAAAAAAAAAAAAAAAAAAAAAAAAAAAAAAAAAAAAAAAAAAAAAAAAAAAAAAAAAAAAAAAAAAAAAAAAAAAAAAAAAAAAAAAAAAAAAAAAAAAAAAAAAAAAAAAAAAAAAAAAAAAAAAAAAAAAAAAAAAAAAAAAAAAAAAAAAAAAAAAAAAAAAAAAAAAAAAAAAAAAAAAAAAAAAAAAAAAAAAAAAAAAAAAAAAAAAAAAAAAAAAAAAAAAAAAAAAAAAAAAAAAAAAAAAAAAAAAAAAAAAAAAAAAAAAAAAAAAAAAAAAAAAAAAAAAAAAAAAAAAAAAAAAAAAAAAAAAAAAAAAAAAAAAAAAAAAAAAAAAAAAAAAAAAAAAAAAAAAAAAAAAAAAAAAAAAAAAAAAAAAAAAAAAAAAAAAAAAAAAAAAAAAAAAAAAAAAAAAAAAAAAAAAAAAAAAAAAAAAAAAAAAAAAAAAAAAAAAAAAAAAAAAAAAAAAAAAAAAAAAAAAAAAAAAAAAAAAAAAAAAAAAAAAAAAAAAAAAAAAAAAAAAAAAAAAAAAAAAAAAAAAAAAAAAAAAAAAAAAAAAAAAAAAAAAAAAAAAAAAAAAAAAAAAAAAAAAAAAAAAAAAAAAAAAAAAAAAAAAAAAAAAAAAAAAAAAAAAAAAAAAAAAAAAAAAAAAAAAAAAAAAAAAAAAAAAAAAAAAAAAAAAAAAAAAAAAAAAAAAAAAAAAAAAAAAAAAAAAAAAAAAAAAAAAAAAAAAAAAAAAAAAAAAAAAAAAAAAAAAAAAAAAAAAAAAAAAAAAAAAAAAAAAAAAAAAAAAAAAAAAAAAAAAAAAAAAAAAAAAAAAAAAAAAAAAAAAAAAAAAAAAAAAAAAAAAAAAAAAAAAAAAAAAAAACAAAAAAAAAAAAAAAAAAAAAAAAAAAAAAAAAAAAAAAAAAAAAAAAAAAAAAAAAAAAAAAAAAAAAAAAAAAAAAAAAAAAAAAAAAAAAAAAAAAAAAAAAAAAAAAAAAAAAAAAAAAAAAAAAAAAAAAAAAAAAAAAAAAAAAAAAAAAAAAAAAAAAAAAAAAAAAAAAAAAAAAAAAAAAAAAAAAAAAAAAAAAAAAAAAAAAAAAAAAAAAAAAAAAAAAAAAAAAAAAAAAAAAAAAAAAAAAAAAAAAAAAAAAAAAAAAAAAAAAAAAAAAAAAAAAAAAAAAAAAAAAAAAAAAAAAAAAAAAAAAAAAAAAAAAAAAAAAAAAAAAAAAAAAAAAAAAAAAAAAAAAAAAAAAAAAAAAAAAAAAAAAAAAAAAAAAAAAAAAAAAAAACAAAAAAAAAAAAAAAAAAAAAAAAAAAAAAAAAAAAAAAAAAAAAAAAAAAAAAAAAAAAAAAAAAAAAAAAAAAAAAAAAAAAAAAAAAAAAAAAAAAAAAAAAAAAAAAAAAAAAAAAAAAAAAAAAAAAAAAAAAAAAAAAAAAAAAAAAAAAAAAAAAAAAAAAAAAAAAAAAAAAAAAAAAAAAAAAAAAAAAAAAAAAAGAAAAAAAAAAAAAAACAAAAAAAAAAAAAAAAAAAAAAAAAAAAAAAAAAAAAAAAAAAAAAAAAAAAAAAAAAAAAAAAAAAAAAAAAAAAAAAAAAAAAAAAAAAAAAAAAAAAAAAAAAAAAAAAAAAAAAAAAAAAAAAAAAAAAAAAAAAAAAAAAAAAAAAAAAAAAAAAAAAAAAAAAAAAAAAAAAAAAAAAAAAAAAAAAAAAAAAAAAACAAAAAAAAAAAAAAAAAAAAAAAAAAAAAAAAAAAAAAAAAAAAAAAAAAAAAAAAAAAAAAAAAAAAAAAAAAAAAAAAAAAAAAAAAAAAAAAAAAAAAAAAAAAAAAAAAAAAAAAAAAAAAAAAAAAAAAAAAAAAAAAAAAAAAAAAAAAAAAAAAAAAAAAAAAAAAAAAAAAAAAAAAAAAAAAAAAAAAAAAAAAAAAAAAAAAAAAAAAAAAAAAAAAAAAAAAAAAAAAAAAAAAAAAAAAAAAAAAAAAAAAAAAAAAAAAAAAAAAAAAAAAAAAAAAAAAAAAAAAAAAAAAAAAAAAAAAAAAAAAAAAAAAAAAAAAAAAAAAAAAAAAAAAAAAAAAAAAAAAAAAAAAAAAAAAAAAAAAAAAAAAAAAAAAAAAAAAAAAAAAAAAAAAAAAAAAAAAAAAAAAAAAAAAAAAAAAAAAAAAAAAAAAAAAAAAAAAAAAAAAAAAAAAAAAAAAAAAAAAAAAAAAAAAAAAAAAAAAAAAAAAAAAAAAAAAAAAAAAAAAAAAAAAAAAAAAAAAAAAAAAAAAAAAAAAAAAAAAAAAAAAAAAAAAAAAAAAAAAAAAAAAAAAAAAAAAAAAAAAAAAAAAAAAAAAAAAAAAAAAAAAAAAAAAAAAAAAAAAAAAAAAAAAAAAAAAAAAAAAAAAAAAAAAAAAAAAAAAAAAAAAAAAAAAAAAAAAAAAAAAAAAAAAAAAAAAAAAAAAAAAAAAAAAAAAAAAAAAAAAAAAAAAAAAAAAAAAAAAAAAAAAAAAAAAAAAAAAAAAAAAAAAAAAAAAAAAAAAAAAAAAAAAAAAAAAAAAAAAAAAAAAAAAAAAAAAAAAAACAAAAAAAAAAAAAAAAAAAAAAAAAAAAAAAAAAAAAAAAAAAAAAAAAAAAAAAAAAAAAAAAAAAAAAAAAAAAAAAAAAAAAAAAAAAAAAAAACAAAAAAAAAAAAAAAAAAAAAAAAAAAAAAAAAAAAAAAAAAAAAAAAAAAAAAAAAAAAAAAAAAAAAAAAAAAAAAAAAAAAAAAAAAAAAAAAAAAAAAAAAAAAAAAAAAAAAAAAAAAAAAAAAAAAAAAAAAAAAAAAAAAAAAAAAAAAAAAAAAAAAAAAAAAAAAAAAAAAAAAAAAAAAAAAAAAAAAAAAAAAAAAAAAAAAAAAAAAAAAAAAAAAAAAAAAAAAAAAAAAAAAAAAAAAAAAAAAAAAAAAAAAAACAAAAAAAAAAAAAAAAACAAAAAAAAAAAAAAAAAAAAAAAAAAAAAAAAAAAAAAAAAAAAAAAAAAAAAAAAAAAAAAAAAAAAAAAAAAAAAAAAAAAAAAAAAAAAAAAAAAAAAAAAAAAAAAAAAAAAAAAAAAAAAAAAAAAAAAAAAAAAAAAAAAAAAAAAAAAAAAAAAAAAAAAAAAAAAAAAAAAAAAAAAAAAAAAAAAAAA
>NW_027210318.1:0-17500 GCF_027789765.1 Dendropsophus ebraccatus | reverse complement strand
TCCCCCGAGATATCTACTGTGAGGCAGGATTTCCCAAACAGAGTGTGGTCACATAATAGGTAGAATGAAGAGTGGAGCAATAATATGATATTTAAAAGATTTTCCAAAAATCTGGAGACTTACCGTGAGTCCTGCTGGACCTGTCTGACCATTTTGTCCTGGATTTCCCTGCAATGTTAGAACACGATGAAACTCCCTTTATATGATATATGAGATGATGAAGTAAATATATATTGGCAATTTCTGAGCTGAGGCTTAGAGTGGCCTATATGATAACTTAGTAAGTGCGCTGTATGATAAACTAGTAAAAGATCTTTTACTGACCTAGGCCCTTGAAATCCTTGAGGACCACGATCTCCCTGTAGAAAAAAAACAAACAAAAAAACTATATATGCAGAACCTTTCAGTCTTAATACTATATTAAAATGTTCCGACCTATAATTCTACTTATATATAGGGGCAGTATTATAATAGTTATGTGGGTGGTGAGATGTAGAGACCTGCACCGCTCCAGATATACACTGTGTGGAATGGGTCTGTGGAACGGTCTTGAGCCAGACAATAAATGTGGATACGGCTGCTGGGTGGGGGTGCAAACTACAGAGGCAAGGTATAACAAAGTTCAGGAATAGAAACACGTAGTAGTAGCACTCACCCGTACTTCAGCTTAGCGACTTTATTGCATCCACAAGTTGCGGGGAGGGGAAGGGTTCAGGTGTGTTCGCGTCCTGGGACGGCCGTTTCGGGGATACGCCCCCTTTGTCGACCAGGTGACAAAGGGGGCGTATCCCCGAAACGGCCGTCCCAGGACGCGAACACACCTGAACCCTTCCCCTCCCGCAACTTGTGGATGCAATAAAGTCGCTAAGCTGAAGTACGGGTGAGTGCTACTATGTGTTTCTATTCCTGAACATTATAATAGTTATGTTCTTGTGCATACAGTAAATGCAGTATTATAGAAGTTTTATTTTTGTACATAAGACGCAATATTTGGGTATGTTCCCACACAGTATATTTGCTCAGTACTTTGGTCAGTATTTGCAACCATAGCCAGGAGTGGATTGAAAACACAGAAAGGCTCTGTTCACACACTGTTGAAATTGAGTGGATGGCCGCCATTTAATGGTAAATAACAGCCATTATTTTAAAACAATGTCCGTACATAGGGGGCTTCATTATAGTAGTTATACTCTTGTACATAGGAGGCAGTTTTATAGTAGTTATATTTCTGTATATAGGAGCAGTATTATAGTAGTTTTATTCCTGTATATAGGGGGCAGTATTATAGTAGTGATATTCTTGTACACAAGGGTCAGTATTATAGCAGTTATATTCTTGTACATATAGGGCAGTATTATAGTAGGTATATTCTTGTACATAGGGGGCAGTATATAGTAGTGATATTCTTGTACACAAGGGTCAGTATTATAGCAGTTATATTCTTGTACATAGAGCATTGTATTATAGTAGTATTAGTCTTGTACATAGAGGGCAGTATTATAGTAGTTATGATCTTGTACGTAGGGTCAGTATTATAGTAGTTATATTCTTGTAAACAAGGGGCAGTATTATAGCAGTTATATTCTTGTACATGGAGGGCAGTATTATAGTAGTTATATTCTTGTACATAGAGGGTAGCATTATAGTATTTACGGTATAAGGTGAATTTGTTAGGTTCCAAACTGTTCATACTGTTAGATAGCTGTTAGGTCAAGGAGACACAAGTTACCTTTCATAAAACTGTCTGTGCTGCTAGAACATCCATATGAATGTCCCATTTATATCCCTCCTTAAATGAATGTCAGACTCAGCTTCTCGTATGGACATCTAAGGCTGGACTGACATCCTGTTTTGGCAGTACATCCCTAGTATACATGAGGATACTAACAAAAAATATGCTGATATATACCATGCATTCCTGCTGTAAGCCTTTTCACTTTGATGAACTAACATAACCTACTATTGACTATTGTCAGTCTGCTTCCTTAATTTGTTCTTAATTTTTTATATTCAACATTGTTTCAAAGGAGGCAAAAGGTAGATTTGGCAATTTGTCACCTTTACTCCAGGTTCCCCATCCAGACCTGGTTGGCCACGGTCACCCTGTTATCAAAGCAAGGGATATAGTTATTACAGTAATAATGTCTGGAATTTAGCGATAAATTAAAAGACTTAAAGGGATATTCCCATTTCAGCAAATTACCCCCTTTCCACAGGTTGTGGTTATGTAGCAGATCTTTAAATCACAAAAATAGTAGAAGAAAGTGGAAGAGGAGAAGGAGAAAGTGATATTACAAGCGAAGCTGAAGGATTAAAAAAATGGCAGTTTTTTTCTGTTTACAGGTTTTATAGGAATAGAGCTGAGCTGCAATACCAGTCACAACCTACACACTGGAATAAAGTGATGATGTTTGTCATATCCTGGATATATTCACTCCCTGGAAAATATTCATACTATTATGTTGTTGTCGCATTGGGTTAGTTAATCTGCATGAGATGCTAAATGAATTTCCTGTTGGCCTAAAGGCCCTATTCCACGGAACGATTATCGTTCATAAACTCGCTCCAATGACCGCTCGTTAACAATAATCGCTTTGTGGAAGAGGTGTAAACGAGCGAATGACAAAGGCAAAATCGTTATATTGTTGTTCAAAATAGTTTTTCCACATGTCGAAAAAAAATTGTTTCGTAAAATTAAAAATCTTTCATTTGTTCGTAAAAAGGTTAAAAAAAATAGGTGTGTCGTTATGGTCATGATCACCCCTGCGAACGTTTTAAACGACCATGTAACGACCGCAAAATAATCGTTACACTACATATATCGTTCACATTCCCACGTGTGTTATCGTTCGCTAAAAAAATCGTTTAATGTTGTTAACGATCAATCGTTGAAGCGAGGTAATGAATGATAATCGGAATAGGGCCTTAAGTAGAAATCGGGTTTCAGCTCATCACCAAGTGCCAGATGGCAGGAGCAGGTGACAGTGTTCTTGGAAGGTACCTGGCACCCTAGGGAGGGTGCCTAAAGACAGTATGTTGCTTAACTTTACCATAGGCCCCGGGCTGTTCACCAAGCCTGGGCCCCCCCCCACCCCACAGTAACTATGGCAGCACTAGCCTGGCGTTCATAGTACAGGACAGATGATGTCATGATGTCCTGATTTGTGCAAAATTGCCATAAAAAAACTGTGATTTTTTGCAAATCATGGCGGAAGTGTAGCCAGGAGACAGTACACCACTGAAAGTATAAGTCTTTTGGGGTGGTCATGGCTCAGGGTCGGGGGGGGTGGCGGGGGTGATGCGATGCGGCGCGGTCATCGGGCGGCGGCGGCGGGATGATGCAATGCGGCGGGGTGATGCGATGCGGCGCGGCGGGGTCATCGGTGGGGTGATGCGATGCGGCGGCGGGGTCATCGGGCGGCGGCGGCGGGGTGAAGCGATGCGGCGCTACCGGGCGGCGGCAGCTGATGTCCGGGTGCAGGGATCCCTTGGGTGGTGGCGGCGCGGCGTTCGGGCAGCGGGGGTGCCGGCGGGCTGTCAATCATCCGAATCACGGGCACTTTCCTGATGTACATCAGGAAAGTGCCCGTGATTCCGGCGCCCCCATAGCCTTCTATGGGGGCGTCCGGGACGGAATTCCGGACAAAAATAGGACATGTCCTATTTTTTCCGGATATATTTTCCGGAATGGACACCCTTCCGGAAAAATCCGGAAGGGTGTCCGTGACCAATTAAAGTCTATGGGTCCGGAAATCCGTCCGGATTTCCTGATAGGAAATCCGGATGGTTTTTCCGGACGTGTGAAGGGGCCTTAGCACTTACTTTTATTCCTTGCTCTCCTGGAGGTCCTCTAGGTCCCTACAGAAAAATATAAATAGCAATACATCAGTAACATGATATCATAACCTCTACAATCTCTACATTGCTACTGCTGTCATTCTATAAAGAATTTTCATTTCAAAATAAATATTGGAACTCACTCGATCACCTGGATCTCCTGTCCTTCCTGCTGCACCTGGGAAACCTTCACCTGTTTTCTCCCTGTAACACAATGGTTCACAATCAGGATACATATAAGGAATGATATTGGCCAATTTTCAGAGAAGGGTGCAAAGGTGGCAGTGGTATCCAGACCCTTATAAGATATAACGTATTTGATACATTGGTGGTATATTATAGGTGACCCTAGATTAGGTTTAATAGGTAGGACTAATTGTCTCCTCACTCACCTTATCACCTTTTGGGCCTTGTGGTCCTAGTAGTCCTCGAAGACCAGGTGATCCGTTTTGACCAGGTGGACCCTAGAGAGTAAGATTGGGTATTATGCCTAAATTATTTATCACATGATAGGAAATATGAATCTTCTCATATAAGTGCCCCACTTACTGGACTTCCCGGCTCTCCCTTACTGGCCACACCATTGACTAATCCTGGAGAACCCTGGAGAAGAGAGAAGTGACTTGTGATATGATTGTTTGGACAATGTCCTGGTATTATCATGATGTGTGATATTATTATGATATGTACCGCATACTGGAGAATATTTTAAGTATGTTCTATTGTTTAGCGTGGGCACCCACCATGAATGTATACTTATTAATGCAAAGTTCATTAACAGATATCATACCTTCATCCATCATCTTCCGGCAGGGTTGAATGTAATAAAATAATGGTGTTATGAACTAGTTAGCATTATCACTTAGTTATCAGTTACTTTGGAGGCAGGAAAAGTGCCATCCTCTGCCATAATGCTTGGTGCAAGTGCCATCACCCTCCTTCCAATCATCGTTCTCATAAATAACTTTATCATAATATTTTATTATGTAGTCATGTGCAGGATTCATTTACTACAGTCGTCTCTATTACTAAGGAGACAATTCTCTTTTATGTTTCTATAGAACTAGAATCCCTTACTATACTGATCAGTCTGTGACCTCTAGTGGTCAGGTTGTAGAATTGCAATCTAGGACAATTTCATATTCTGCTAGACTTATTCTCGCATAGTTAAGATAGGAAGTGCACTTACTCTCTCACCTCGTTCTCCTTTTTCTCCCTAAAACAAAAAGTCAAAAACCGATCACATGGTTCAGTATAGTCCAGTAAAAAATTATTTTAAATATATATGACTGTCCTTTAAGAACAATTTCAGCCTGAAATTAAAATTCTCACATTATTCCTCTTGTATATACATAGAGGACAGTGAGAGAGAAAGAGAGAGAAAATTACCTTTACTGACTGTCCTGAAACGCCTGGAGGTCCACTCGGTCCTTCTGGCCCAGGTTGTCCTGGGGCTCCTGGTAATCCTCTCTGCCCAGGGGTTCCAGGTTGACCAGGAACACCCTAGTAAAAAAAAAAGTAAAACCTCATAAAAGATCAGTGCACTATTCTATTTACTAGCTATACTGCCCCCAATATATAATTAAATATAAAATTGCATTATTATTAGGTCTTATACGTCATACACAGAGTGGTATAAGCAAATAGCAGTCTTCTCAGACACTGTAGCTACAGGTTGTTTTTCTGGAGGCAAGTGCAGAGCTTTCCTTCAAAATAGTTTTTGAAGGTAATAATAAAATATTCAGACATTTAATATAATAAGTGCAATAAAAAAGAATCTATCTTAAAAGCACATAAAAATTGGTTTTGAACACTTTTTGAAAATATATTTTTTCATTTTTGCTTTTTACCTATGGTCTTTAGTAAACATTTTACTTACTTTTTTTTTACAGTATCTGCAATTTTCTGTGTGAGCTTGCAGTGTAAGAAGGTGACACCAGTATATAGATAAGACAGGATCATACTATTCACATTAGCCGATTGTCACAGCTTCCATCTTTCCATTCCTTGCACAGTGATGCCTGCACACATCATATACATGCCTAGAACACTCTCCCTAAGAACATCTCAATTTCTTATGTACCATGTAGCGGCTGTAAAGTATGTTAAATGAGGATTTTAGGAATAGAAAACAGGCCTGCCAGTTTTGAAGACATAGGCTACGTTCACACAATGTTTTTTCAGCTCTGTTTAAAATTACGTCTTTTATTTTGAGTCTAAAATAACGGACGTCATTTAGCAGCCTTGCCTCCCTTAGTGCAATGACTGGTGTTTGTACATTATTCTAGTTTGGGGTTACTAACTGGACTTTAGGTTGGCTTAATTGAAAAGTCCATTGAATTTAAACAGTACAAACGGAGAAAGAACAGTGAAAAAAGAAAAACTGTGTGTTAACAACGCCGTTAAAACGTCTGTTATTCAATGCATTGTGTGCACTGGACGTCCGTCTTCCCATTGACTTCAATGCATTGCCATTGCAGTCTGTTAAATCGCTGCAAAAATGGACGTTTTTTTAAATATGAAAATCGACCGCCTTTTCAATATTTTTGACGTTGTGTGAACATAGCCATAGACTGCCCTGGACCACAGACTCTTTCTGGTATTGCAGTATTCAAGTAAATGGACATGTATGCCCACTGGGCCTCATTTAGTTAGTTAGTTTTTTTCATGCGTAAATTTGGAAAGTTTTTCACAGGACAAAACTAAAACCTGCCACCTGCCACACTAGAAGTGGCTGGTTTTAGAATACAAAACCCATCAAACGACTGTTTGCTCGGTAAATCTGTTAGTTATGGTGGGTTTTAAAGGACAAACCCATCACACACCCACGACACGCCCACTTGGCAGGTTTTTAGACAAAAATCATGTGTTCATTCGGTTTTTGGACAAATTGTGTCACAACCCCGGGTCACTAATAGGTTCCTTGCTTAGTCCTGTTGGCACTGAAGGTATTTTTTATGGGTTACCCATGCTCTCCTTTATTGTATTTTCAAGACTGGCCACAAGATGACGCCACTGAGTATTTCCAATATTATTTCCATATTGAAGGCAATGGAGGTTAATTTATTGTATATGTGATGTTTTGTATGTGAAGAGTATGATTACCAGACACATCCCATACTCCTAGCCTATTAAAGGCTTATTCTAGAACATTCCCACCAATGTGACGTCTAGTTGCTTCACCTATCCCCCACCAATGAGAGAAGGGGCCCAGTCTCTCTTATAATACCCCCTGCTAGTTCCTGGAGTAGGTGTAGCTTAGTAGCTGTAGTAGTGAGGAGTGGATGCTACAAGTTGTTTGCAAGTTCCTGTCAGCAGGAATCATACTCAAGTGCAAACCGCTTTATCTGAACTTGTACCAAAGTATAAGGCTGGTTCATACTACGTATATTTCAGTCAGTATTGTGGTCCTCATATTGCAACCAAAACCAGGAGTGGATTAAAAACACAGAAAGGATCTGTTCACACAATGTTGAAATTGAGTGGAAGGCCGCCATATAACAGTAAATAACTGCCATTATTTCAATATAACAGCCGTTGTTTTAAAATTACAGCAAATATTTGCCATTAAATGGCGGCCATCCACTCAATTTCAACATCGTGTGAACAGATCCTTTCTGTGTTTTTAATCCACTCCTGGTTTTGGTTGCAATATGAGGACCACAATACTGACTGAAATATACGTAGTGTGAAACCAGCCTCGAACTGTATTGTTGTTTTAAAAGAGTTTCAAGTAAAGTATTCAAGTGGTTGAGTTCTCCTGGACTCTGTGATTACTCAAGTGAACCTATACACCACTGGGAACACCAGGGACAACACCTATAACCTTTTAATGGGCGAGTGTTTGGGATCTGGGGAGGGCATATACCACTCAGGTCTTGTAACGAGTGCTGCACCAGTACCGCAACACCTTCCCTTGCTAACAACAACTGGCTTGGGTTACCGCACATACAGTAACTTTTTGTATTTATTGTACTTACAGGAGTTCCTGGTTCACCTCTTCGACCTGGTATCCCTCCTCCGCCGTTTATCACCTCCCCGGGGTCACCCTATGCAAAGATGATAATGTAAAAGAACAATTAGTAAAACAATAATGTAATGTTATGCAATGTATTATGTTATATATTGTCATTTGGTAAAGCAGCCATATGTGTAATGGATCTGCTGGTTTACCTACTTTAGGGGTATTTCCACCTGAGACTGTTATCCCCTATCCATAGTCCCTGCAACGCCTGGGCAGCCACCACAGCCTGCACTTTATTCATTCTCTATGGAGCTGTGAACATTTGTGAGCACTGAACCTGGAAACATTCAGGGCACTGATAGATCATGAATAGAGTGCAAGCTGTGGAGACTATGCAAGCACCGCCATTCATTTTGCAGAGAATTACTTTGCTGTTCTCAGGATCAGTCAGGGTGTGACGAGACCACCAGCAATTGGCTTGTTACTCCCTATTCTATGCATAGGGGATAGCAAGCGGAGATAAGAATACCTCGTTATCCCATCTCAGCATTTATGGCATAGTCAAATGATATGCCATAAATGTCTGATAGATTCAGGTCCCCCCCCCAGGACCTATACCTGTCCACAGACTGAGGGACCCCTGGCCCCCTCTGGTCTGCTTGTAGCTTGTGGTTAGGAAGCCGACAACAGACAAGAGGGCTGTTCTAAGCATTCTGGATAACTTATCATTGACTTTATTGGAGACATGTCTTTTTCTATCAGTGACTGAAGATTGAAAATAGTTCTCATCTGTCTTCCTACTAAGCTCCCCCTCTCTCCATATCTTTCAGTTCTGTGTATGATGCTTCCCTGTATCATGCATGGTCACATCACATGATACAGTTTTTATCACAATAAAAACTCCATCTCTGGAGGTTTTCATTCATTTCAGTGGAGACAGATGTCGGGTACAGACAGAGAGTGACTTTAAGGCTAGGTTCACACTATGTAACTGTGCGGCTGTATTTGCGGCTGTAATTGTGCTGCGGTATTTTTGGTGGTTCATGCGTACGCTGGAAAGTATACGATATACGGCTGCACAGTGCACACTATGTATAAATCTACGGCCTATCGTAAACGGACCCGTAAAAAATGAACAAGACCATTGTTTACAGCTGGAAATGCGGCCGTGGATTGACAGGCGGTCCGTACGGAGTACTTCAAAAATAGCCGGCAATGATGCCGAATGCCGATGCCTCTAATAGTTAATATATTAAATTAATAAAACACATTTTCTTTGTAATAAAGTCCCTTTCATTGTTCAATAATTTAATTCTAATGAATCCATCATTGTGCAATTAAATATACTGTTAAAATAAATATATATATAAATAAATTATATATATATATTTATTTTTTGACAGTATATTTAATTGCACAATAATGGATTCGTTAGAATTAAATTATTAAACAACGAAACTAATTTTATTTCAACGAAAATGTGTTTTATTAATTAAATATTAATTAGTACAGGAAGCTCCAGTAAGCCGTTAATTCATATTGCCGGCAATAGAGCTTTCTGTACTAATCATCACTTTACTTTAATGAAAACATCAAATGTTTCTTCTAATTATGTTATCACAATAGCATTATTAGAAGAAACATTTAGAATTATATGTGCGCTCAGCTGATTGGCTGATCGGCCGAGCGCACATATAAAGCGCCAGTCCGCAGCACAGTGACTTCATTGTGCTGCGGACCAGCGAAGAGGACACATCGGGGTGAGTATAGAGCTCTCCCCACCCCCTCCCCAGCACTGCACCCTCCCAGCAAGGAAGGGGGTCAATTAACCCCTTCCTTGCTGGGATGGGTGCAGTCTGACATAAGTCTGGCCCCCAAGGGGTTAAGGGGGATACAATACATCCTCCCTTAACCCCTTGGGGGCCAGACTGTAAGCAGCGATCTGTAAAGATGCTGCATACTGTAAGGAGCACAACACCGCTCACAATGATGGGTGTTGTGCTCCTGTTTGTGTGTTTTTTGTGTGTTTCTCCTTTTTGTTTTTCAGATATCGGTATCCTGGGATTACGTCGGATTCCGTGGACTACGTCGATGACATTTGTTGTTTTTTTTTAATAAAATGGTCAATGAGGGGTGTGGGGGTGTTTTTATTTGAATAAAAAATTTTTTGTCTTGTCTTGTCTTTATTTCTTTACTTTATAGACTTAGTAGTGGAAGCCGTCTAATAGACGGAATCCATTACTAAGTTGGGGCCTAGTGTTAGCCGGTATAAAATGGCTAACACTAACCCCCCATTATTACCCCAGTACCCAATGCCACCAGGGGTACTGGGAAGAGCCGGGTGCCAGTGGTCCCGGAGCATCAAAATTGGCGCTCCTGGACCGGGCGGCAGCAGGCTGGTAAGATTTAGGCTGGGGAGGGCCTAAACCAATGGCTCTTCCCACCCTGGTGTTACCAGGCTGCTGTCGTTTGGTTTTTAACCCGGCTGGTTATAAAATAGGGGGGACCCTATGCGTTTTTTTAAATTATTTATTTATTTAAAAAAAAACGCATAGGGTCCCCCCTATTTTTATAACCAGCCGGGTTAAAAACCAAACGACAGCAGCCTGGTAACACCAGGGTGGGAAGAGCCATTGGTTTAGGCCCTCCCCAGCCTAAATCTTACCAGCCTGCTGCAGCCCGGTCAGGAGCGCCAATTTTGATGCTCCGGGACCACTGGCACCGGCTCTTCCCAGTACCCCTGGTGGCATTGGGTACTGGGGTAATAATAGGGGGTTAGTGTTAGCCATTTTATACCGGCTAACACTAGGCCCCAACTTAGTAATGGATTCCGTCTATTAGACGGCTTCCACTACTAAGTCTATAAAGTAAAGAAATAAAGACAAGACACAAGTTAAAAAAATTTTTTATTCAAATAAAAACACCCTCACACCCCTCATTGACCATTTTATTAAAAAAACAACAACAAACAACCGCTGGTCATCGACGTAGTCCACGGAATCCAACGTAATCCCCAGGATATCGATATCTGAAAAACAAAAAGGGAGAAACACACAAAAAAACACACAAACAGGAGCACAACACCCATCATTGTGAGCGGTGTTGTGCTCCTTACAGTATGCAGCATCTTTACAGATCGCTGCTTACAGTCTGGCCCCAAGGGGTTAAGGGAGGATGTATTGTATCCCCCTTAACCCCTTGGGGGCCAGACTTATGTCAGACTGCACCCATCGCCGCAAGGAAGGGGTTAAGTGACCCCCCTTCCTTGCTGGGAGGGGTGCAGTGCTGGGGAGGGGTGGGGAGAGCTCTATACTCACCCCGATGTGTCCTCTTCGCTGGTCCGCAGCACAATGAAGTCACTGTGCTGCGGACCCGCTAATTATATGTGCACTGAGCCGATCAGCCAATCAGCTGAGCGCACATATAATTCTAAATGTTTCTTCTAATAATGCTATTGTGATAACATAATTAGAAGAAACATTTGATGTTTTAATTAAAGTGATGATTAGTACAGAAAGCTCTATTGCCGGCAATATGAATTAACGGCTTACTGGAGCTTCCTGTACTAATTAATATTTAATTAATAAAACACATTTTTGTTGAAATAAAATCAGTTTCGTTGTTCAATAATTTAATTTAAACAAATCCATCATTGTGCAATTAAATATACTGTCAAAAAATAAATGTATATATAAATATACATTTATTTATTATATATATTTATTTTAACAGTATATTTAATTGCAAAATGATGGAATCGTTTAAATTTAATTATTGAACAATGAAAGGAACTTTATTACAACGAAAATGTGTTTTATTAATTCAATATATTAAACATGAGAGACATCGGCATCGGCATACTGCAGAGGATCGCAAACCCCGGTAATAGCGATTCATGTAAACTAATTCCCTGCTTTCCCAGATGCATCCAGAGGTGTTTGCATCACTTTCTTAAGATTTTATTTGTTATTTTAGTTGAACCAGATTTCCAAGTAAATGACCGTATGTTTTCAGCCGCATGTCTATTTTTTCCCACGGCCGTAGTTTCATCCGCACATTTACGGCCGCATAAAAAATACAGCCGCACAGTTACATAGTGTGAACTTAGCCTAAATATGGAAAATGAAGAAAAAAATTAAGAAGAAAAAAAAAATGTATTACAAGTGTGCAATGGAAGATTTTTTTTGTCTGGCACTTAAACTTACTGGCAATCCTCTCTCTCCTTTTGGACCAACTGGACCTGCAGGTCCGCGTTCCCCCTAAGTAATCAAAACATAAGTGAATGGATTAATGGTTGAGAGTACTAATGTAAAAGGACTCATATTTGCAAAGTGACCACTTACTGTTTCCCCTCTCTCTCCCTGAGCTCCTTTACTTCCCTAAAATAAAAAGAGAGGGCCTTTTCATCAATCAGGAGAAATCATACATGTACAGATCTATTGACGGTTTAAAAACATGCTTTATAGGGTAACTTACCAGGGTGCCAGGTGTGCCAGGATTACCAGGGCGACCGGGCGTTCCTGGGAGACCATCAGCTCCCGGCTCCCCCTATAAGAATACGTTATATATCTATTTAGCTGCTGCAAAGCTGGACATACTTTTACAATTCATAGTGGAATATTCTAGACAATATTAGAGGTAGGACAATTACAGATTTCTCTCTATCTATATATTTCGGCCTTGGCCAGATGATATATTGGCATTTCAGGTCAGGGGGTGATGGAGAAGGGGCAATGGAGCCATACCCTGTTTCCCTGAAAAAAACAGGGTCTTATATTAATTTTGTGCCCCAAAGATGCGCTAGGTCTTATTTTTACAGAATGTCTTATTTTCCATGAAGAAAAATTTTCATGTTACACGCACAAGCAGGGACAGAGTGTACAGTATGGCGGCTCGTGGCCACTCCGTATACACTCCGGCCGGGATTACATAGGCTGCAATGTTACGTATATTTTCGTAATAAACACAGCCGTTGTTGCAGTCTGCAACAACGACCGTAGTTTTACGAAAATATACGTAGTGTGAACATAGCCTTAGGCTATCTTCACACAACATACTTTTTATAAAAAGAACGGCATTTTTAATTTACACTACAGACGTTCTTTCCATAATACAATCATTTGCATTGAAGTAAATACAAACAACAATCATTGTTCACACAATGTAGCAAACAACGGCCATAGTTCGATAGAGCTGCAAAAATAATGAACTTTTCAATTTTTTTTCTGTCCATTGTTTCGCAAACAATGGCCATTGTTTTTAGTTGTTCACACATAGTACTTTTTTTTTACCTGTCCTTTGCATTAAAGTCAATGAAATTTTATTACAGGACACACTCAAACGGGACAGCAGTCAATATTAAAGGGTTATCCAGTGCTACAAAAACATGGCCACTTTCTTCCAAAGACAACCCAACTCGTGTTTCCAGCTTGGGTGGGTTTTTGCTGCTCAGTTCCATTGAAGTGAATGGAGCCTAATTTCAAACAGCACCTGAACTGGAGACAAGAGTCGTGTTGTCTCTGAAAGAAAGTGGCCATGTTTTGTAGCACTGGATAACCCCTTTAAGCTAAAATAATGTTCCTATGGCTGATGTTGCAACGTCAGACGTAGGAATATGCTAAACACTCAAAAACATCTGACTTTCAAAAAAACGGTCGTGTGTGAACATAGGCTTTGCACTATATAGATTTAGGCTTGTACTACACAGAGATTCCTGGACCCACAACCAGGGATTGCCTTGTCTGGGAGCTAAATGCCACAGCTAGACAACCAGGCTGCGCTTGGTGTTTTTTGGTTGTGCAGACAGGAATCGCCATGAAACCTTCGCTTTGTTTTGTTTATATTTTATGGGATTTATTTTGACTTTGTTTATTTCAAAATTTTAGAACTTTCTTCCTTGGAAAACAATAACGATTACACATAAAATTTAAAGGAGGACTCCAAGAAAAAGTTATACAATGTCCCTAATGAAGCTTGAGAGAATGGTGCATCACACAGGCATTTAAAAAACACAAAAAGAGAGAATTGCAGTGTCATGCTCCACCCCGTTGTCAGTGTCCTCAGAGCTGAATCTGGAAATGTTGGACAACAAATAAATGGGAGTGGCTCCACTTAGGGTGTGGCTTAAAATAAAATGAGTGTGGCAAAATTACATTTAATTGATTTTATCAATATTTTGGTAACTTACAGTTTCTCCCTTTGGTCCTCTTGAGGCTGTACCCTCTCCAGGTGGGCCACGGGGACCAACTGGCCCCTGTGGACCAGGAGGACCTGGTCGACCCTATAATACAAAAAATATTTGTAATTTCCACCTACCGTAACACATTTTATTGATGTCAGTTACAGTGAAATGTCATTTCTTGAGTATTTTCTTAATACGTACTGGGCCTCCGGGTGTTCCATCTGACCCTGGACGGCCGGCACTTCCCTAAAAGCAGAATGCATCTTTAAATAAAAAAAATATCTAGACAATAAATTCTTGATCACAGTTATGAAGTTTTTCTGTAACTTAAATGCATTCAGGCCCTAGTAGGGTACTTACTGTGTCTCCTCTCTGACCTTTCTCACCCTAAATATGAAAAGAACATTTAATAATTATTCAATATGTAAGCAATTGAGCAAGGTGTCTGATACTGTTAAAAAGGATGTTGAGGTACTGTTAAAGTAGTCACTCTGGTGCTGTTAATGTTGGCACTACAGTGCTGTTAGAATAGATTTTCTGATGCTGTTAATATAGGCACTGTGAAAATGTTAATATAGTTCAATAGCACTATCTATAGGGATTCTCTTAAAGTGTAAACGAGGGTTACTATTACTGTTTATAAGGTTCTTTGGCAATATTAATAGGGGCACTCCCCCATAAGTAAGGTAGCACTTACAGTAGTACAAGTAGTGCTTAGAAGCACCACAGTACAAGTTAAATAAAGTTATATTTAAAGTGTAACTGTAAGGTTTTATCATGTATCACTGTGCACAACAGCAATTTTTCTAAATAACTTTCATTTTGACTTTGGTGCCTAAATACCTTAAAGGAGACGCAATTGTCCCCGCTCCTTGTAAATAGACTTCATCTCCATAGCATCTACAGGTCTTTCAATTGTGCCTTTCTCACACACACTGTTCCCATGGCCCTCCTCTCTCAATAAGAAAGTATATGGTAATTTTGGGCCCAGGGCAGCCACCCAAAATGGATGTATTATAATCTGCCACTGACTGCTGCAACTCTGGGTTCAGCCTGACCCTCAGTTGTCTGTTGGAGCATCACACATTTTCATATCACTGTGTAGAACTGCTAGAGCTGCAATAGCCAAGCTTACTGTACCACATTGTCAGTTTGCAACCATCAAGTGTTTGTACCTCCTTGTGTAAAAGACATCTGTTCAGCCATTATGGTCTGTGACTATTTCTTTAAAGGGTAAACCTTTAATACCAGCCACCCCATAGAATTTTCGGCTCTGATTGCCAATGTTTATGGGGGCATTTTGGATGTCATTATAAGGGCATAGCCACATAGCCACACATAACCAGAGGTTTATAATTTTTTTATGGCATGCATTGAACCTTTTAGATAAAATTCTCCTTGGCAACAAATTCTGTCAGTGAACAATTATAATTAAAGTTATGTACAGACATACAGTATAGTTCAACTAATGCAATCATAATAATTATAATCAATGATAGGTGGCTATACCTTTCATTAGATACATTTGTTTTTATTTTTTATTTTAAGCTTTCAAACTATTAAAGGGGTTATCCAGGTAACAAAAACAATATTCTAAACTATTCCCCTTCCCAATACCACCCTGTGTCTTATATACATGTATAACCTATCTTGCACCCTTTCCCTGTTTTTTTCTCATAGTTATCCACTTCGGACATCTAGAATCATTTTTTTCTATGTCCACTCTGACAACGGCCTACTTGCTCTTCCCCCTTCCTTTGTAGACACAGGACATGTGATCTCCTCTCTGGGGGCCAGGATAGCTGTCTATTGACTTGGAGACATTATCAGCATCATCTCCATGCACATGTGCTGCTTCCATAGACTTACATGTGTCCTTGAGCCTAGGTTTCTGTAATATGAAAAGTTATAGTTCTATCTCTGCTTTCTGTCAGTGAATGCCGGCATATGTGTCTTTGTGTCACAGCTCTGTATATTGTAAATGTTACACCCCCACTCCCATTATGTAACAGATAGCTACGCCATGTGCACGTCAGCTCTGCTACATGATCAGCTAGTATGGAATACATATTGGGGTGATGTGATGCAAAATCAGAAAAAAAAACAGTCCTGTGTTTACTTTGCAATAGTAATAACAGCAGTGGGCAGGAAAGAAAGCTAGGGGGCGAGTACACAAATGGACCAATCAGGGAGATGCATCACGGGAAATGTAGTTTCCTATCTTGGTTATAGATCGGCTTTTAGAAAAATATGTAACTCAGGAATGGCAGTAGCTAGAAAGACAGGAGATTGCTCAAAATACTAAGGGGGACTTGGTGAGTAAGAGCAGTTAGCATTTAATTTTTAGCTCTTAGGTGGAAAACCTATTTGTGTTGTGTTATATAGCCATAGTAATAATTGTATTGTAATTATGTGGACAATATTTAATTTACCATCATATTCACGATACTTACCGGTGGGCACTGCACTGTACAACGCTCCTAAGCAACACAAAAAAAGAATCACTCAGCAGCAGAAGTTTTACAGTTCATCGATTTTAGACTAAATCTAGACTATAACAGTGCGGCGAAGTAACAACGATCTGATCAGTCACAAATGTGGATGCCCATGTCTCTGGAGGTTCACAGCACTAGGCATATATGACATCAAGTAATGATTGCGGCTACAGGGATATTTCTGCACTTTGTGTCACTTTTCAAAAAACATAGAAGACTGTTGGCAGGAAAAGACCACTTGGTCCATCTAGTCCTCCCTTATATTATTTCCTTTATTATTATTTTTTAGCATAGAGATATGTTTATACCAGCAGGTATAAATTCACTGACTTACTTCAGCTTGGGTAACAGTACATATTGCCTCTGCTAAAGGATCCACGAGGCTGTTCATGTTTGCAGATTCCGAGGTATAGAAGACGTTTCGGTCATTCTGACCAGAGACTATTCTACGTAGCTGTTCCTGGTCAGCTTCATTTGTTCCCACTGCTAAAACCCGAATACCTAGAGAAAGGCAAAGAGGTGACTTTAGGATGTTCTAAAACCACATGACCTATTATCCTCAACCTGTTAGTTTTAAGCTTTAAGCCTGTGATCTTTTGCATATAGGTATATGTAGAGGTCTGTACTGTATGCTCAGTGTATAGCTACAAACTCCACTATTATACCAGTATATATGTGTAACACCTTCCTGTAACCATGGGTGATAACGCTTTTCCTTCACATTGTAAAGAGACCAATCTTCCTAGGGCCTCATCTGGTACCCATCAATGGAAACTTTTTAATTCAGTACCTGATAATACATGCAACATGATGATACACATATATTTACCTGAAGTTTTGATGGCATTTGCTGCCTGGAGAACATCATCTGTTGATGGAGTATCTGCAAGGACTACCAGAACACCGGGAACATTCCTTCTTCTGCCGTAGGCTGGAGTGAATAAATAGTTCCTTGCAAAATCTATGGCACCACCTAAAGAACAGCAAATGTAGTATGTAATTATGGCCATATTGATGGGGGAG
>NW_027210317.1:0-83304 GCF_027789765.1 Dendropsophus ebraccatus | reverse complement strand
TCATCGATGACATCACTGATGACATCATGATGACATCATCGATGACATTCACGATGACAATCACCGATGACATCATCGATGACAGAAATCATGATGGACATCACCGATGACATCACCGATGACATCATCGATGACATCATCGATGACATCATCGATGACATCACCGATGACATCATCGATGACATCACCGATGACATCATCGATGACATCACTGATGACATCACTGATGACATCACTGATGACATCATCGATGACATCACCGATTACATAATCGTTAACCTCACTGATGACATCATCGATGACATCAATTACATCACTGATGACAATCATTGACAACAATAATAACTTTATGGACAATTTCATTGTTGACATCACTGATGATCATCAATGAGTAACTTTGGTACAATCCCTTTCAGAGCAACTTTGGTACAGTCCCTTAAGGAGCGACTTAGGTGCCAAAGTTTTAAAGTACCTATATACTGTCCCTTTAAGAGCAGCTTAAGTATTGTCCCTTTAAAAGAGACTTAGGTGCCATCCTTTGAAGACCAGCTTAAGTACTGACCAGTTTAAGTACTGACGGAGTCTGTGCGCAAAGCGGTTCGGGCTGTATTAATCGCATAACAATGGATGAAGAAGAAGAAGACGGATTACAATATAGTGCTTTTAAAAGCACTATTATGACATCATTAATAGTATATTGGTTGACATCATTTCCGAGATCACTGATAACAATAATTGACAACAATTATAACTTTATCGACAACGTCACCGTTGACATCACTGATGACATCATCGATGACATCACTGATGACATCATCGATGACATCACTGATGACATCATCGATGACATCATCGATGACATCACTGATGACATCATCGATGACATCATCGATGACATCACTGATGACATCATCGATGACATCATTGATGACATCATCGATGACATCATCGATGACATCACTGATGACATCATCGATGACATCATGATGACATCACTGATGACATCATCGATGACATCATCGATGACATCACTGATGACATCATCGATGACATCATCGATGACATCACTGATGACATCATCGATGACATCACTGATGACATCATCGATGACATCACTGATGACATCACTGATGACATCATCGATGACATCATGATGACATCATCGATGACATCACTGATGACATCATCGATGACATCATCGATGACATCATCGATGACATCATGATGACATCACCGATGACATCATCGATGACATCATCGATGACATCATCGATGACATCACTGATGACATCACGATGACATCACTGATGACATCATCGATGACATCACCGATGACATCACTGATGACATCACTGATGACATCATCGATGACATCACTGATGACATCATCGATGACATCATGATGACATCATCGATGACATCATGATGACATCATCGAGACATCATCGATGACATCAACGATGACATCATCGATGACATCACTGATGACATCATCGATGACATCATCGATGACATCACGATGACATCATCGATGACATCATCGATGACATCACGATGACATCATCGATGACATCACGATGACATCATCGATGACATCACTGATGACATCATCGATGACATCACGATGACATCATGATGACATCATCGATGACATCATCGATGACATCACTGATGACATCATCGATGACATCATTGATGACATCACTGATGACATCACCGATGACATCATCGATGACATCACTGATGACATCATCGATGACATCACTGATGACATCACGATGACATCATCGATGACATCATCGATGACATCATCGATGACATCATCGATGACATCACTGATGACATCATCGATGACATCACTGATGACATCATCGATGACATCACTGATGACATCATCGATGACATCACTGATGACATCATCGATGACATCACTGATGACATCATCGATGACATCACTGATGACATCATCGATGACATCATCGATGACATCATCGATGACATCATCGATGACATCACCGATGACATCATCGATGACATCATCGATGACATAACTGATGACATCACTGATGACATCACTGATGATATCATCGATGACATCACCGATTACATAATCGTTAACCTCACTGATGACATCATCGATGACATCAATTACATCACTGATGACAATCATTGACAACAATAATAACTTTATGGACAATTTCATTGTTGACATCACTGATGATCATCAATGAGTAACTTTGGTACAATCCCTTTCAGAGCAACTTTGGTACAGTCCCTTAAGGAGCGACTTAGGTGCCAAAGTTTTAAAGTACCTATATACTGTCCCTTTAAGAGCAGCTTAAGTATTGTCCCTTTAAAAGAGACTTAGGTGCCATCCTTTGAAGACCAGCTTAAGTACTGACCAGTTTAAGTACTGACGGAGTCTGTGCGCAAAGCGGTTCGGGCTGTATTAATCGCATAACAATGGATGGAAGAAGAAGAAGACGGATTACAATATAGTGCTTTTAAAAGCACTATTATGACATCATTAATAGTATATTGGTTGACATCATTTCCGAGATCACTGATAACAATAATTGACAACAATTATAACTTTATCGACAACGTCACCGTTGACATCACTGATGACATCATCGATGACATCACTGATGACATCATCGATGACATCACTGATGACATCATCGATGACATCTGATGACATCACTGATGACATCATCGATGACATCACTGATGACATCATCGATGACATCATGATGACATCACTGATGACATCATCGATGACATCACTGATGACATCATCGATGACATCATCGATGACATCACGATGACATCATCGATGACATCACCGATGACATCATCGATGACATCACTGATGACATCATCGATGACATCATCGATGACATCACTGATGACATCATCGATGACATCACTGATGACATCACTGATGACATCATCGATGACATCATCGATGACATCATCGATGACATCATCGATGACATCACTGATGACATCATCGATGACATCATCGATGACATCACTGATGACATCATCGATGACATCACTGATGATCATCGATGACATCATCGATGACATCACTGATGACATCATCGATGACATCATCGATGACATCATCGATGACATCACTGATGACATCATCGATGACATCACTGATGACATCATCGATGACATCAACTGATGACATCATCGATGACATCACTGATGACATCATCGATGACATCACTGATGACATCATCGATGACATCACTGATGACATCATCGATGACATCACTGATGACATCATCGATGACATCAACGATGACATCATCGATGACATCACCGATGACATCATCGATGACATCACCGATGACATCATCGATGACATAACTGATGACATCACTGATGACATCATCGATGACATCACCGATTACATAATCGTTAACCTCACTGATGACATCATCGATGACATCAATTACATCACTGATGACAATCATTGACAACATAATAACTTTATGGACAATTTCATTGTTGACATCACTGATGATCATCAATGAGTAACTTTGGTACAATCCCTTTCAGAGCAACTTTGGTACAGTCCCTTAAGGAGCGACTTAGGTGCCAAAGTTTTAAAGTACCTATATACTGTCCCTTTAAGAGCAGCTTAAGTATTGTCCCTTTAAAAGAGACTTAGGTGCCATCCTTTGAAGACCAGCTTAAGTACTGACCAGTTTAAGTACTGACGGAGTCTGTGCGCAAAGCGGTTCGGGCTGTATTAATCGCATAACAATGGATGAAGAAGAAGAAGACGGATTACAATATAGTGCTTTTAAAAGCACTATTATGACATCATTAATAGTATATTGGTTGACATCATTCCGAGATCACTGATAACAATAATTGACAACAATTATAACTTTATCGACAACGTCACCGTTGACATCACTGATGACATCATCGATGACATCACTGATGACATCATCAATGACATCACTGATGACATCATCGATGACATCATCGATGACATCACTGATGACATCACTGATGACATCATCGATGACATCACTGATGACATCATCGATGACATCATCGATGACATCACGATGACATCATCGATGACATCACCGATGACATCATCGATGACATCACTGATGACATCATCGATGACATCATCGATGACATCACTGATGACATCATCGATGACATCATCGATGACATCACTGATGACATCATCGATGACATCATTGATGACATCATCGATGACATCATCGATGACATCACTGATGACATCATCGATGACATCATGATGACATCACTGATGACATCACGATGACATCACTGATGACATCATCGATGACATCACGATGACATCACTGATGACATCATCGATGACATCACTGATGACATCATCGATGACATCACTGATGACATCATCGATGACATCACTGATGACATCACTGATGACATCATCGATGACATCACTGATGACATCATCGATGACATCACTGATGACATCATCGATGACATCACTGATGACATCATCGATGACATCACTCGATGACATCACCCATGACATGACATCATCGATGACATCATCGATGACATCACCGATGACATCAATGATGACATTCCCATCGATGACATCATGATGACATCACCGATGACATCATCGATGACATCACTGATGACATCATCGATGACATCACTGATGACATCATCGATGACATCACTGATGACATCATCGATGACATCACTGATGACATCACTGATGACATCACTGATGACATCATCGATGACATCACTGATGACATCATCGATGACATCACTGATGACATCATCGATGACATCATTGATGACATCACTGATGACATCATCGATGACATCACCGATGACATCATCGATGACATCACTGATGACATCATCGATGACATCATCGATGACATCACTGATGACATCATCGATGACATCATTGATGACATCATCGATGACATCATCGATGACATCATTGATGACATCATCGATGACATCATCGATGACATCACTGATGACATCATCACGATGACATCATCGATGACATCACTGATGACATCATCGATGACATCATGATGACATCACGATGACATCATCGATGACATCACTGATGACATCATCGATGACATCATCGATGACATCATCGATGACATCACTGATGACATCATCGATGACATCACTGATGACATCATCGATGACATCACTGATGACATCATCGATGACATCACTGATGACATCATCGATGACATCACTGATGACATCATCGATGACATCACTGATGATGACATCATCGATGACATCACTGATGACATCATCGATGACATCACCGATGACATCATCGATGACATCACCGATGACATCATCGATGACATCACCGATGACATCATCGATGACATAACTGATGACATCACTGATGACATCACTGATGACATCATCGATGACATCACCGATTACATAATCGTTAACCTCACTGATGACATCATCGATGACATCAATTACATCACTGATGACAATCATTGACAACAATAATAACTTTATGGACAATTTCATTGTTGACATCACTGATGATCATCAATGAGTAACTTTGGTACAATCCCTTTCAGAGCAACTTTGGTACAGTCCCTTAAGGAGCGACTTAGGTGCCAAAGTTTTAAAGTACCTATATACTGTCCCTTTAAGAGCAGCTTAAGTATTGTCCCTTTAAAAGAGACTTAGGTGCCATCCTTTGAAGACCAGCTTAAGTACTGACCAGTTTAAGTACTGACGGAGTCTGTGCGCAAAGCGGTTCGGGCTGTATTAATCGCATAACAATGGATGGAAGAAGAAGAAGACGGATTACAATATAGTGCTTTTAAAAGCACTATTATGACATCATTAATAGTATATTGGTTGACATCATTTCCGAGATCACTGATAACAATAATTGACAACAATTATAACTTTATCGACAACGTCACCGTTGACATCACTGATGACATCATCGATGACATCACTGATGACATCATCGATGACATCACTGATGACATCATCGATTACATCACTGATGACATCATCGATGACATCACTGATGACATCATCGATGACATCATCGATGACATCATCGATGACATCATCGATGACATCATCGATGACATCACTGATGACATCATCGATGACATCATCGATGACATCACCGATGACATCACTGATGACATCATCGATGACATCAACGATGACATCATCGATGACATCACTGATGACATCATGATGACATCACTGATGACATCATCGATGACATCACTGATGACATCATCGATGACATCACGATGACATCATCGATGACATCACTGATGACATCATCGATGACATCACTGATGACATCATCGATGACATCACTGATGACATCATCGATGACATCATCGATGACATCACTGATGACATCATCGATGACATCATCGATGACATCATCGATGACATCATCGATGACATCACCGATGACATCACTGATGACATCATCGATGACATCACCGATGACATCACTGATGACATCATCGATGACATCAACGATGACATCATCGATGACATCATCGATGACATCACTGATGACATCATCGATGACATCACTGATGACATCATCGATGACATCACTGATGACATCATCGATGACATCACTGATGACATCATCGATGACATCATCGATGACATCACTGATGACATCACGATGACATCACGATGACATAACGATGACATCACTGATGACATCATCGATGACATCACCGATTACATAATCGTTAACCTCACTGATGACATCATCGATGACATCAATTACATCACTGATGACAATCATTGACAAAATAATAACTTTATGGACAATTTCATTGTTGACATCACTGATGATCATCAATGAGTAACTTTGGTACAATCCCTTTCAGAGCAACTTTGGTACAGTCCCTTAAGGAGCGACTTAGGTGCCAAAGTTTTAAAGTACCTATATACTGTCCCTTTAAGAGCAGCTTAAGTATTGTCCCTTTAAAAGAGACTTAGGTGCCATCCTTTGAAGACCAGCTTAAGTACTGACCAGTTTAAGTACTGACGGAGTCTGTGCGCAAAGCGGTTCGGGCTGTATTAATCGCATAACAATGGATGGAAGAAGAAGAAGACGGATTACAATATAGTGCTTTTAAAAGCACTATTATGACATCATTAATAGTATATTGGTTGACATCATTTCCGAGATCACTGATAACAATAATTGACAACAATTATAACTTTATCGACAACGTCACCGTTGACATCACTGATGACATCATCGATGACATCACTGATGACATCATCGATGACATCACTGATGACATCATCGATGACATCACTGATGACATCATCGATGACATCATCGATGACATCACTGATGACATCATCGATGACATCATCGATGACATCATCGATGACATCATCGATGACATCACTGATGACATCAACGATGACATCATCGATGACATCACTGATGACATCAGATGACATCATCGATGACATCACTGATGACATCATCGATGACATCACTGATGACATCATCGATGACATCACTGATGACATCATCGATGACATCACTGATGACATCATCGATGACATCATCGATGACATCACTGATGACATCACCGATGACATCATCGATGACATCATCGATGACATCACTGATGACATCATCGATGACATCACTGATGACATCATCGATGACATCACGATGACATCACCGATGACATCATCGATGACATCACATCTGATGACATCATCGATGACATCATCGATGACATCATCGATGACATCATCGATGACATCACTGATGACATCATCGATGACATCACCGATGACATCATCGATGACATCATGATGACATCATGATGACATCACTGATGACATCATCGATGACATCACCGATTACATAATCGTTAACCTCACTGATGACATCATCGATGACATCAATTACATCACTGATGACAATCATTGACAACAATAATAACTTTATGGACAATTTCATTGTTGACATCACTGATGATCATCAATGAGTAACTTTGGTACAATCCCTTTCAGAGCAACTTTGGTACAGTCCCTTAAGGAGCGACTTAGGTGCCAAAGTTTTAAAGTACCTATATACTGTCCCTTTAAGAGCAGCTTAAGTATTGTCCCTTTAAAAGAGACTTAGGTGCCATCCTTTGAAGACCAGCTTAAGTACTGACCAGTTTAAGTACTGACGGAGTCTGTGCGCAAAGCGGTTCGGGCTGTATTAATCGCATAACAATGGATGGAAGAAGAAGAAGACGGATTACAATATAGTGCTTTTAAAAGCACTATTATGACATCATTAATAGTATATTGGTTGACATCATTTCCGAGATCACTGATAACAATAATTGACAACAATTATAACTTTATCGACAACGTCACCGTTGACATCACTGATGACATCATCGATGACATCACTGATGACATCATCGATGACATCACTGATGACATCATCGATGACATCATCGATGACATCACTGATGACATCATCGATGACATCATCGATGACATCACTGATGACATCATCGATGACATCATTGATGACATCATCGATGACATCATCGATGACATCATGATGACATCATCGATGACATCATTGATGACATCACTGATGACATCATCGATGACATCATCGATGACATCACTGATGACATCATCGATGACATCACTGATGACATCATCGATGACATCACTGATGACATCACTGATGACATCATCGATGACATCACTGATGACATCATCGATGACATCACTGATGACATCATCGATGACATCATGATGACATCATCGATGACATCACTGATGACATCATCGATGACATCATCGATGACATCATCGATGACATCACCGATGACATCAACTGATGACATCATCGATGACATCATCGATGACATCACCGATGACATCATCGATGACATCATGATGACATCATCGATGACATCACTGATGACATCATCGATGACATCATGATGACATCACTGATGACATCACCGATGACATCATCGATGACATCACTGATGACATCATCGATGACATCACTGATGACATCATCGATGACATCATGATGACATCATCGATGACATCACCGATGACATCATCGATGACATCACTGATGACATCATCGATGACATCACTGATGACATCATCGATGACATCATCGATGACATCAGATGACATCATCGATGACATCATTGATGACATCACTGATGACATCATCGATGACATCATTGATGACATCATCGATGACATCATCGATGACATCACTGATGACATCATCGATGACATCATTGATGACATCACTGATGACATCACGATGACATCACTGATGACATCATCGATGACATCATCGATGACATCACTGATGACATCATCGATGACATACATGATGACATCATCGATGACATCACTGATGACATCATCGATGACATCACTGATGACATCATCGATGACATCACTGATGACATCATCGATGACATCACGATGACATCATCGATGACATCACTGATGACATCATCGATGACATCATGATGACATCATCGATGACATCACTGATGACATCATCGATGACATCACCGATGACATCATCGATGACATCACGATGACATCATCGATGACATCACCGATGACATCATCGATGACATAACTGATGACATCATGGTGATGACATCATCGATGACATCACCGATTACATAATCGTTAACCTCACTGATGACATCATCGATGACATCAATTACATCACTGATGACAATCATTGACAACAATAATAACTTTATGGACAATTTCATTGTTGACATCACTGATGATCATCAATGAGTAACTTTGGTACAATCCCTTTCAGAGCAACTTTGGTACAGTCCCTTAAGGAGCGACTTAGGTGCCAAAGTTTTAAAGTACCTATATACTGTCCCTTTAAGAGCAGCTTAAGTATTGTCCCTTTAAAAGAGACTTAGGTGCCATCCTTTGAAGACCAGCTTAAGTACTGACCAGTTTAAGTACTGACGGAGTCTGTGCGCAAAGCGGTTCGGGCTGTATTAATCGCATAACAATGGATGGAAGAAGAAGAAGACGGATTACAATATAGTGCTTTTAAAAGCACTATTATGACATCATTAATAGTATATTGGTTGACATCATTTCCGAGATCACTGATAACAATAATTGACAACAATTATAACTTTATCGACAACGTCACCGTTGACATCACTGATGACATCATCGATGACATCACTGATGACATCATCGATGACATCACTGATGACATCATCGATGACATCATCGATGACATCACTGATGACATCACTGATGACATCATCGATGACATCACTGATGACATCATCGATGACATCATCGATGACATCATCGATGACATCATCGATGACATCACTGATGACATCATCGATGACATCACTGATGACATCATCGATGACATCATCGATGACATCACGATGACATCATCGATGACATCATCGATGACATCACTGATGACATCATCGATGACATCACTGATGACATCATCGATGACATCATGATGACATCACGATGACATCATCGATGACATCATGATGACATCACTGATGACATCATCGATGACATCACTGATGACATCATCGATGACATCACGATGACATCACTGATGACATCATCGATGACATCACTGATGACATCATCGATGACATCACTGATGACATCATCGATGACATCACTGATGACATCACTGATGACATCATCGATGACATCACTGATGACATCATCAATGACATCACTGATGACATCATCGATGACATCATCGATGACATCACTGATGACATCATCGATGACATCATCGATGACATCATCGATGACATCACTGATGACATCACGATGACATCATGATGACATCATCGATGACATCATCGATGACATCACTGATGACATCATCGATGACATCATCGATGACATCACTGATGACATCATCGATGACATCATCGATGACATCACTGATGACATCATCGATGACATCACTGATGACATCATCGATGACATCACTGATGACATCACTGATGACATCATCGATGACATCACTGATGACATCATCGATGACATCACTGATGACATCATCGATGACATCATCGATGACATCATCGATGACATCACTGATGACATCATCGATGACATCATCGATGACATCATCGATGACATCACGATGACATCACTGATGACATCATCGATGACATCATCGATGACATCACTGATGACATCATCGATGACATCACTGATGACATCACGATGATGACATCATTGATGACATCATCGATGACATCATCGATGACATCACTGATGACATCATCGATGACATCATGATGACATCACTGATGACATCATTGATGACATCATCGATGACATCACTGATGACATCATCGATGACATCACTGATGACATCATCGATGACATCACTGATGACATCACTGATGACATCATCGATGACATCACTGATGACATCATCGATGACATCACTGATGACATCATCGATGACATCATCGATGACATCATCGATGACATCACTGATGACATCACCGATGACATCATCGATGACATCATCGATGACATCATCGATGACATCACTGATGACATCATCGATGACATCATCGATGACATCACCGATGACATCATCGATGACATCACTGATGACATCATCGATGACATCACTGATGACATCATCGATGACATCACTGATGACATCACTGATGACATCACTGATGACATCATCGATGACATCACTGATGACATCATCGATGACATCACTGATGACATCATCGATGACATCATCGATGACATCACGATGACATCATCGATGACATCACGATGACATCATCGATGACATCACTGATGACATCATCGATGACATCATCGATGACATCACTGATGACATCATCGATGACATCATTGATGACATCACTGATGACATCATCGATGACATCATTGATGACATCATGATGACATCATCGATGACATCACTGATGACATCATCGATGACATCATTGATGACATCACTGATGACATCACGATGACATCACTGATGACATCATCGATGACATCACGATGACATCACTGATGACATCATCGATGACATCATCGATGACATCATCGATGACATCACTGATGACATCATCGATGACATCACTGATGACATCATCGATGACATCACTGATGACATCATCGATGACATCACTGATGACATCATCGATGACATCACTGATGACATCATCGATGACATCACTGATGACATCATCGATGACATCACTGATGACATCATCGATGACATCACGATGACATCATCGATGACATCACCGATGACATCATCGATGACATCACCGATGACATCATCGATGACATACTGATGACATCACTGATGACATCATCGATGACATCACGATTACATAATCGTTAACCTCACTGATGACATCATCGATGACATCAATTACATCACTGATGACAATCATTGACAACAATAATAACTTTATGGACAATTTCATTGTTGACATCACTGATGATCATCAATGAGTAACTTTGGTACAATCCCTTTCAGAGCAACTTTGGTACAGTCCCTTAAGGAGCGACTTAGGTGCCAAAGTTTTAAAGTACCTATATACTGTCCCTTTAAGAGCAGCTTAAGTATTGTCCCTTTAAAAGAGACTTAGGTGCCATCCTTTGAAGACCAGCTTAAGTACTGACCAGTTTAAGTACTGACGGAGTCTGTGCGCAAAGCGGTTCGGGCTGTATTAATCGCATAACAATGGATGGAAGAAGAAGAAGACGGATTACAATATAGTGCTTTTAAAAGCACTATTATGACATCATTAATAGTATATTGGTTGACATCATTTCCGAGATCACTGATAACAATAATTGACAACAATTATAACTTTATCGACAACGTCACCGTTGACATCACTGATGACATCATCGATGACATCACTGATGACATCATCGATGACATCACTGATGACATCATCGATGACATCATGATGACATCACTGATGACATCACTGATGACATCATCGATGACATCATGATGACATCATCGATGACATCATCGATGACATCACCGATGACATCATCGATGACATCACCGATGACATCATCGATGACATCACTGATGACATCATCGATGACATCATCGATGACATCACTGATGACATCATCGATGACATCATCGATGACATCACTGATGACATCATCGATGACATCATTGATGACATCATCGATGACATCATCGATGACATCACTGATGACATCATCGATGACATCATTGATGACATCACTGATGACATCACCGATGACATCACTGATGACATCATCGATGACATCACCGATGACATCACTGATGACATCATCGATGACATCACTGATGACATCATCGATGACATCACTGATGACATCACTGATGACATCATCGATGACATCACTGATGACATCATCAATGACATCACTGATGACATCATCGATGACATCACTGATGACATCATCGATGACATCATCGATGACATCATCGATGACATCACTGATGACATCACCCATGACATCATCGATGACATCATCGATGACATCACCGATGACATCACTGATGACATCATCGATGACATCACCGATGACATCATCGATGACATCACTGATGACATCATCGATGACATCACTGATGACATCATCGATGACATCACTGATGACATCACTGATGACATCACTGATGAATCATCGATGACATCACTGATGACATCATCGATGACATCACTGATGACATCATCGATGACATCATTGATGACATCACGATGACATCATCGATGACATCACCGATGACATCATCGATGACATCACTGATGACATCATCGATGACATCATCGATGACATCACTGATGACATCATCGATGACATCATTGATGACATCACTGATGACATCATCGATGACATCATTGATGACATCATCGATGACATCATCGATGACATCACTGATGACATCATCGATGACATCATTGATGACATCACTGATGACATCACCGATGACATCACTGATGACATCATCGATGACATCACGATGACATCACTGATGACATCATCGATGACATCATCGATGACATCATCGATGACATCACTGATGACATCATCGATGACATCACTGATGACATCATCGATGACATCACTGATGACATCATCGATGACATCACTGATGACATCATCGATGACATCACTGATGACATCATCGATGACATCACTGATGACATCATCGATGACATCACTGATGACATCATCGATGACATCACCGATGACATCATCGATGACATCACCGATGACATCATCGATGACATCACCGATGACATCATCGATGACATAACTGATGACATCACTGATGACATCACTGATGACATCATCGATAACATCACCGATTACATAATCGTTAACCTCACTGATGACATCATCGATGACATCAATTACATCACTGATGACAATCATTGACAACAATAATAACTTTATGGACAATTTCATTGTTGACATCACTGATGATCATCAATGAGTAACTTTGGTACAATCCCTTTCAGAGCAACTTTGGTACAGTCCCTTAAGGAGCGACTTAGGTGCCAAAGTTTTAAAGTACCTATATACTGTCCCTTTAAGAGCAGCTTAAGTATTGTCCCTTTAAAAGAGACTTAGGTGCCATCCTTTGAAGACCAGCTTAAGTACTGACCAGTTTAAGTACTGACGGAGTCTGTGCGCAAAGCGGTTCGGGCTGTATTAATCGCATAACAATGGATGGAAGAAGAAGAAGACGGATTACAATATAGTGCTTTTAAAAGCACTATTATGACATCATTAATAGTATATTGGTTGACATCATTTCCGAGATCACTGATAACAATAATTGACAACAATTATAACTTTATCGACAACGTCACCGTTGACATCACTGATGACATCATCGATGACATCACTGATGACATCATCGATGACATCACTGATGACATCATCGATGACATCACTGATGACATCATCGATGACATCACTGATGACATCATCGATGACATCACTGATGACATCATCGATGACATCACTGATGACATCATCGATGACATCATCGATGACATCACTGATGACATCATCGATGACATCATTGATGACATCATCGATGACATCATCGATGACATCACTGATGACATCATCGATGACATCATTGATGACATCACTGATGACATCATCGATGACATCACTGATGACATCATCGATGACATCACTGATGACATCATCGATGACATCACTGATGACATCATCGATGACATCACTGATGACATCATCGATGACATCACTGATGACATCATCGATGACATCACTGATGACATCATCGATGACATCACTGATGACATCATCGATGACATCACTGATGACATCATCGATGACATCACTGATGACATCATCGATGACATCACCGATGACATCATCGATGACATCACTGATGACATCACCGATGACATCACCGATGACATCATCGATGACATCATCGATGACATCATCGATGACATCACCGATGACATCATCGATGACATCACCGATGACATCATCGATGACATAACTGATGACATCACTGATGACATCACTGATGACATCATCGATGACATCACCGATTACATAATCGTTAACTCACTGATGACATCATCGATGACATCAATTACATCACTGATGACAATCATTGACAACAATAATAACTTTATGGACAATTTCATTGTTGACATCACTGATGATCATCAATGAGTAACTTTGGTACAATCCCTTTCAGAGCAACTTTGGTACAGTCCCTTAAGGAGCGACTTAGGTGCCAAAGTTTTAAAGTACCTATATACTGTCCCTTTAAGAGCAGCTTAAGTATTGTCCCTTTAAAAGAGACTTAGGTGCCATCCTTTGAAGACCAGCTTAAGTACTGACCAGTTTAAGTACTGACGGAGTCTGTGCGCAAAGCGGTTCGGGCTGTATTAATCGCATAACAATGGATGGAAGAAGAAGAAGACGGATTACAATATAGTGCTTTTAAAAGCACTATTATGACATCATTAATAGTATATTGGTTGACATCATTTCCGAGATCACTGATAACAATAATTGACAACAATTATAACTTTATCGACAACGTCACCGTTGACATCACTGATGACATCATCGATGACATCACTGATGACATCATCGATGACATCACTGATGACATCATCGATGACATCATCGATGACATCACTGATGACATCATCAATGACATCATTGATGACATCACTGATGACATCATCGATGAAATCATTGATGACATCATCGATGACATCATCGATGACATCACTGATGACATCATCGATGACATCATTGATGACATCACTGATGACATCATTGATGACATCATCGATGACATCACTGATGACATCATCGATGACATCACTGATGACATCATCGATGACATCACTGATGACATCACTGATGACATCATCGATGACATCACTGATGACATCATCGATGACATCACTGATGACATCATCGATGACATCATCGATGACATCATCGATGACATCACTGATGACATCACCCATGACATCATCGATGACATCATCGATGACATCATCGATGACATCACTGATGACATCATCGATGACATCACTGATGACATCATCGATGACATCACTGATGACATCACTGATGACATCACTGATGACATCATCGATGACATCACTGATGACATCATCGATGACATCACTGATGACATCATCGATGACATCATCGATGACATCACCGATGACATCATCGATGACATCACCGATGACATCATCGATGACATCACTGATGACATCATCGATGACATCATCGATGACACACTGATGACATCATCGATGACATCATTGATGACATCACTGATGACATCATCGATGACATCATGATGACATCATCGATGACATCATCGATGACATCACTGATGACATCATCGATGACATCATTGATGACATCACTGATGACATCATCGATGACATCACCGATGACATCATGATGACATCATCGATGACATCACCGATGACATCACTGATGACATCATCGATGACATCATCGATGACATCATCGATGACATCATCGATGACATCACTGATGACATCATCGATGACATCACTGATGACATCATCGATGACATCACTGATGACATCATCGATGACATCACTGATGACATCATCGATGACATCACTGATGACATCATCGATGACATCACTGATGACATCATCGATGACATCACCGATGACATCATCGATGACATCACGATGACATCATCGATGACATCACGATGACATCATCGATGACATAACTGATGACATCACTGATGACATCACTGATGACATCATCGATGACATCACCGATTACATAATCGTTAACCTCACTGATGACATCATCGATGACATCAATTACATCACTGATGACAATCATTGACAACAATAATAACTTTATGGACAATTTCATTGTTGACATCACTGATGATCATCAATGAGTAACTTTGGTACAATCCCTTTCAGAGCAACTTTGGTACAGTCCCTTAAGGAGCGACTTAGGTGCCAAAGTTTTAAAGTACCTATATACTGTCCCTTTAAGAGCAGCTTAAGTATTGTCCCTTTAAAAGAGACTTAGGTGCCATCCTTTGAAGACCAGCTTAAGTACTGACCAGTTTAAGTACTGACGGAGTCTGTGCGCAAAGCGGTTCGGGCTGTATTAATCGCATAACAATGGATGGAAGAAGAAGAAGACGGATTACAATATAGTGCTTTTAAAAGCACTATTATGACATCATTAATAGTATATTGGTTGACATCATTTCCGAGATCACTGATAACAATAATTGACAACAATTATAACTTTATCGACAACGTCACCGTTGACATCACTGATGACATCATCGATGACATCACTGATGACATCATCGATGACATCACTGATGACATCATCGATGACATCATCGATGACATCACTGATGACATCATCGATGACATCACTGATGACATCATCGATGACATCATCGATGACATCACGATGACATCATCGATGACATCACTGATGACATCATCGATGACATCACTGATGACATCATCGATGACATCACGATGACATCACTGATGACATCATCGATGACATCATTGATGACATCACTGATGACATCACGATGACATCATGATGACATCATCGATGACATCATCGATGACATCACTGATGACATCATCGATGACATCATCGATGACATCACTGATGACATCATCGATGACATCATCGATGACATCATCGATGACATCACCGATGACATCACTGATGACATCATCGATGACATCATCGATGACATCATCGATGACATCACTGATGACATCATCGATGACATCACTGATGACATCATCGATGACATCACTGATGACATCATCGATGACATCACTGATGACATCATCGATGACATCACTGATGACATCATCGATGACATCACTGATGACATCATCGATGACATCACTGATGACATCATCGATGACATCACCGATGACCATCGATGACATCACCGATGACATCATCGATGACATCACCGATGACATCATCGATGACATAACTGATGACATCACTGATGACATCATCGATGACATCACCGATTACATAATCGTTAACCTCACTGATGACATCATCGATGACATCAATTACATCACTGATGACAATCATTGACAACAATAATAACTTTATGGACAATTTCATTGTTGACATCACTGATGATCATCAATGAGTAACTTTGGTACAATCCCTTTCAGAGCAACTTTGGTACAGTCCCTTAAGGAGCGACTTAGGTGCCAAAGTTTTAAAGTACCTATATACTGTCCCTTTAAGAGCAGCTTAAGTATTGTCCCTTTAAAAGAGACTTAGGTGCCATCCTTTGAAGACCAGCTTAAGTACTGACCAGTTTAAGTACTGACGGAGTCTGTGCGCAAAGCGGTTCGGGCTGTATTAATCGCATAACAATGGATGGAAGAAGAAGAAGACGGATTACAATATAGTGCTTTTAAAAGCACTATTATGACATCATTAATAGTATATTGGTTGACATCATTTCCGAGATCACTGATAACAATAATTGACAACAATTATAACTTTATCGACAACGTCACCGTTGACATCACTGATGACATCATCGATGACATCACTGATGACATCATCGATGACATCACTGATGACATCATCGATGACATCATCGATGACATCACTGATGACATCACTGATGACATCATCGATGACATCAACGATGACATCATCGATGACATCATCGATGACATCACCGATGACATCATCGATGACATCACCGATGACATCATCGATGACATAACTGATGACATCATCGATGACATCATCGATGACATCACTGATGACATCATCGATGACATCATCGATGACATCACTGATGACATCATCGATGACATCATTGATGACATCATCGATGACATCATCGATGACATCACTGATGACATCATCGATGACATCATCGATGACATCACTGATGACATCACGATGACATCATGATGACATCATCGATGACATCATCGATGACATCACTGATGACATCATCGATGACATCACTGATGACATCATCGATGACATCACTGATGACATCATCGATGACATCACTGATGACATCACTGATGACATCATCGATGACATCACTGATGACATCATCGATGACATCACTGATGACATCATCGATGACATCATCGATGACATCATCGATGACATCACTGATGACATCACCCATGACATCATTGATGACATCATCGATGACATCATCGATGACATCACTGATGACATCATCGATGACATCATTGATGACATCACTGATGACATCATTGATGACATCATCGATGACATCACTGATGACATCATCGATGACATCACTGATGACATCATCGATGACATCACTGATGACATCACTGATGACATCACGATGACATCACTGATGACATCATCGATGACATCACTGATGACATCATCGATGACATCATGATGACATCATCGATGACATCACTGATGACATCACCGATGACATCATCGATGACATCATCGATGACATCACCGATGACATCACTGATGACATCATCGATGACATCATCGATGACATCACCGATGACATCATCGATGACATCACTGATGACATCATCGATGACATCACTGATGACATCATCGATGACATCACGATGACATCACTGATGACATCACTGATGACATCACTGATGACATCATCGATGACATCACTGATGACATCATCGATGACATCACTGATGACATCATCGATGACATCATCGATGACATCACGATGACATCATCGATGACATCACGATGACATCATCGATGACATCACTGATGACATCATCGATGACATCATCGATGACATCACTGATGACATCATCGATGACATCATTGATGACATCACTGATGACATCATCGATGACATCATTGATGACATCATCGATGACATCATCGATGACATCATGATGACATCATCGATGACATCATGATGACATCACTGATGACATCATCGATGACATCACTGATGACATCATCGATGACATCATCGATGACATCACTGATGACATCATCGATGACATCATCGATGACATCATCGATGACATCACTGATGACATCATCGATGACATCACTGATGACATCATCGATGACATCACTGATGACATCATCGATGACATCACTGATGACATCATCGATGACATCACTGATGACATCATCGATGACATCACTGATGACATCATCGATGACATCACTGATGACATCATCGATGACATCACCGATGACATCATCGATGACATCACCGATGACATCATCGATGACATCACCGATGACATCATCGATGACATAACTGATGACATCACTGATGACATCATCGATGACATCACCGATTACATAATCGTTAACCTCACTGATGACATCATCGATGACATCAATTACATCACTGATGACAATCATTGACAACAATAATAACTTTATGGACAATTTCATTGTTGACATCACTGATGATCATCAATGAGTAACTTTGGTACAATCCCTTTCAGAGCAACTTTGGTACAGTCCCTTAAGGAGCGACTTAGGTGCCAAAGTTTTAAAGTACCTATATACTGTCCCTTTAAGAGCAGCTTAAGTATTGTCCCTTTAAAAGAGACTTAGGTGCCATCCTTTGAAGACCAGCTTAAGTACTGACCAGTTTAAGTACTGACGGAGTCTGTGCGCAAAGCGGTTCGGGCTGTATTAATCGCATAACAATGGATGGAAGAAGAAGAAGACGGATTACAATATAGTGCTTTTAAAAGCACTATTATGACATCATTAATAGTATATTGGTTGACATCATTTCCGAGATCACTGATAACAATAATTGACAACAATTATAACTTTATCGACAACGTCACCGTTGACATCACTGATGACATCATCGATGACATCACTGATGACATCATCGATGACATCACTGATGACATCATCGATGACATCATCGATGACATCACTGATGACATCACTGATGACATCATCGATGACATCACTGATGACATCATCGATGACATCATCGATGACATCATCGATGACATCATCGATGACATCACGATGACATCATCGATGACATCACTGATGACATCATCGATGACATCATCGATGACATCACTGATGACATCATCGATGACATCATCGATGACATCACTGATGACATCATCGATGACATCATCGATGACATCATCGATGACATCATCGATGACATCACTGATGACATCATCGATGACATCATGATGACATCACTGATGACATCACGATGACATCACTGATGACATCATCGATGACATCATCGATGACATCACTGATGACATCATCGATGACATCACTGATGACATCATCGATGACATCACTGATGACATCATCGATGACATCATGATGACATCACTGATGACATCATCGATGACATCACTGATGACATCATCGATGACATCACTGATGACATCATCGATGACATCATGATGACATCATCGATGACATCACTGATGACATCATCGATGACATCATCGATGACATCACGATGACATCATCGATGACATCACTGATGACATCATCGATGACATCATCGATGACATCACGATGACATCATCGATGACATCACTGATGACATCATCGATGACATCACGATGACATCATCGATGACATCACTGATGACATCACTGATGACATCACTGATGACATCATCGATGACATCACTGATGACATCATCGATGACATCACTGATGACATCATCGATGACATCATGATGACATCACCGATGACATCATCGATGACATCACTGATGACATCATCGATGACATCACTGATGACATCATCGATGACATCATCGATGACATCACTGATGACATCATCGATGACATCATTGATGACATCACTGATGACATCATCGATGACATCATTGATGACATCATCGATGACATCATCGATGACATCACTGATGACATCATCGATGACATCATTGATGACATCACTGATGACATCATCGATGACATCACTGATGACATCATCGATGACATCATCGATGACATCACTGATGACATCATCGATGACATCATCGATGACATCACGATGACATCACTGATGACATCATCGATGACATCACTGATGACATCATCGATGACATCACTGATGACATCATCGATGACATCACTGATGACATCATCGATGACATCACTGATGACATCATCGATGACATCACTGATGACATCATCGATGACATCACTGATGACATCATCGATGACATCATCGATGACATCATCGATGACATCATCGATGACATCACCGATGACATCACCGATGACATCATCGATGACATAACTGATGACATCACTGATGACATCACTGATGACATCATCGATGACATCACCGATTACATAATCGTTAACCTCACTGATGACATCATCGATGACATCAATTACATCACTGATGACAATCATTGACAACAATAATAACTTTATGGACAATTTCATTGTTGACATCACTGATGATCATCAATGAGTAACTTTGGTACAATCCCTTTCAGAGCAACTTTGGTACAGTCCCTTAAGGAGCGACTTAGGTGCCAAAGTTTTAAAGTACCTATATACTGTCCTTTAAGAGCAGCTTAAGTATTGTCCCTTTAAAAGAGACTTAGGTGCCATCCTTTGAAGACCAGCTTAAGTACTGACCAGTTTAAGTACTGACGGAGTCTGTGCGCAAAGCGGTTCGGGCTGTATTAATCGCATAACAATGGATGGAAGAAGAAGAAGACGGATTACAATATAGTGCTTTTAAAAGCACTATTATGACATCATTAATAGTATATTGGTTGACATCATTTCCGAGATCACTGATAACAATAATTGACAACAATTATAACTTTATCGACAACGTCACCGTTGACATCACTGATGACATCATCGATGACATCACTGATGACATCATCGATGACATCACTGATGACATCATCGATGACATCACTGATGACATCATCGATGACATCACTGATGACATCATCGATGACATCACTGATGACATCATCGATGACATCACTGATGACATCACGATGACATCATCGATGACATCACTGATGACATCATCGATGACATCATTGATGACATCATCGATGACATCATCGATGACATCACTGATGACATCACGATGACATCATGATGACATCACTGATGACATCATCGATGACATCACTGATGACATCATCGATGACATCACTGATGACATCATCGATGACATCACTGATGACATCATCGATGACATCACTGATGACATCATCGATGACATCACTGATGACATCATCGATGACATCACGATGACATCATCGATGACATCACTGATGACATCATCGATGACATCACTGATGACATCATCGATGACATCATGATGACATCACTGATGACATCATCGATGACATCACTGATGACATCATCGATGACATCACCGATGACATCACTGATGACATCATCGATGACATCATCGATGACATCATCGATGACATCACTGATGACATCATCGATGACATCACTGATGACATCATCGATGACATCACTGATGACATCATCGATGACATCACTGATGACATCATCGATGACATCACTGATCGATGACATCATCGATGACATCACTGATGACATCATCGATGACATCACTGATGACATCATCGATGACATCATTGATGACATCATCGATGACATCATCGATGACATAACTGATGACATCACCGATGACATCATCGATGACATAACTGATGACATCACTGATGACATCATCGATGACATCACCGATTACATAATCGTTAACCTCACTGATGACATCATCGATGACATCAATTACATCACTGATGACAATCATTGACAACAATAATAACTTTATGGACAATTTCATTGTTGACATCACTGATGATCATCAATGAGTAACTTTGGTACAATCCCTTTCAGAGCAACTTTGGTACAGTCCCTTAAGGAGCGACTTAGGTGCCAAAGTTTTAAAGTACCTATATACTGTCCCTTTAAGAGCAGCTTAAGTATTGTCCCTTTAAAAGAGACTTAGGTGCCATCCTTTGAAGACCAGCTTAAGTACTGACCAGTTTAAGTACTGACGGAGTCTGTGCGCAAAGCGGTTCGGGCTGTATTAATCGCATAACAATGGATGGAAGAAGAAGAAGACGGATTACAATATAGTGCTTTTAAAAGCACTATTATGACATCATTAATAGTATATGGTTGACATCATTTCCGAGATCACTGATAACAATAATTGACAACAATTATAACTTTATCGACAACGTCACCGTTGACATCACTGATGACATCATCGATGACATCACTGATGACATCATCGATGACATCACTGATGACATCATCGATGACATCATCGATGACATCACTGATGACATCACTGATGACATCATCGATGACATCACTGATGACATCATCGATGACATCATCGATGACATCACCGATGACATCATCGATGACATCACGATGACATCATCGATGACATCACTGATGACATCATCGATGACATCATCGATGACATCACTGATGACATCATCGATGACATCATCGATGACATCACTGATGACATCATCGATGACATCATGATGACATCACGATGACATCATCGATGACATCACTGATGACATCATCGATGACATCACTGATGACATCATGATGACATCACGATGACATCACTGATGACATCATCGATGACATCATCGATGACATCACTGATGACATCATCGATGACATCACTGATGACATCATCGATGACATCACTGATGACATCATCGATGACATCACTGATGACATCACTGATGACATCATCGATGACATCACTGATGACATCATCGATGACATCACTGATGACATCATCGATGACATCATCGATGACATCATCGATGACATCACTGATGACATCACCGATGACATCATCGATGACATCATCGATGACATCATCGATGACATCACTGATGACATCATCGATGACATCATCGATGACATCACTGATGACATCATCGATGACATCACTGATGACATCATCGATGACATCACTGATGACATCATCGATGACATCACTGATGACATCATCGATGACATCACTGATGACATCATCGATGACATCACTGATGACATCATCGATGACATCACTGATGACATCATCGATGACATCACTGATGACATCATCGATGACATCACGATGACATCATCGATGACATCACTGATGACATCATCGATGACATCACTGATGACATCATCGATGACATCACCGATGACATCATCGATGACATCACGATGACATCATCGATGACATCACGATGACATCATCGATGACATCACTGATGACATCACTGATGACATCACTGATGACATCATCGATGACATCACCGATACATAATCGTTAACCTCACTGATGACATCATCGATGACATCAATTACATCACTGATGACAATCATTGACAACAATAAAACTTTATGGACAATTTCATTGTTGACATCACTGATGATCATCAATGAGTAACTTTGGTACAATCCCTTTCAGAGCAACTTTGGTACAGTCCCTTAAGGAGCGACTTAGGTGCCAAAGTTTTAAAGTACCTATATACTGTCCTTAAGAGCAGCTTAAGTTATTGGATGGAAAAGAAGAAGACGGATGACAATATAGTGCTTTTAAAAGCAGTATTATGACATCATTAATAGTATATGGTTGACATCATTTCCGAGATCACTGATAACAATAATTGACAAAATTATAACTTTATCGACAATCACCGTTGACATCACTGATGACATCATCGATGACATCACTGATGACATCATGATGACATCACTGATGACATCATCGATGACATCATCGATGACATCACTGATGACATCATCGATGACATCACTGATGACATCATCGATGACATCATCGATGACATCACTGATGACATCATCGATGACATCACGATGACATCATCGATGACATCACTGATGACATCATCGATGACATCATCGATGACATCACTGATGACATCATCGATGACATCATCGATGACATCACTGATGACATCATCGATGACATCATGATGACATCATCGATGACATCATCGATGACATCACTGATGACATCATCGATGACATCATTGATGACATCATGATGACATCATCGATGACATCACTGATGACATCATCGATGACATCATCGATGACATCACTGATGACATCATCGATGACATCATCGATGACATCATCGATGACATCACTGATGACATCACGATGACATCACTGATGACATCATCGATGACATCACTGATGACATCATCGATGACATCACTGATGACATCATCGATGACATCACTGATGACATCATCGATGACATCACTGATGACATCATCGATGACATCACTGATGACATCATCGATGACATCACTGATGACATCATCGATGACATCATGATGACATCATCGATGACATCACTGATGACATCATCGATGACATCACTGATGACATCATCGATGACATCACGATGACATCATCGATGACATCATCGATGATGTCATCGGTGATGTCATCGATGACATCATCGATGACATCACCGATGACATCATCGATGACATAACTGATGACATCACTGATGACATCACTGATGACATCATCGATGACATCACCGATTACATAATCGTTAACCTCACTGATGACATCATCGATGACATCAATTACATCACTGATGACAATCATTGACAACAATAATAACTTTATGGACAATTTCATTGTTGACATCACTGATGATCATCAATGAGTAACTTTGGTACAATCCCTTTCAGAGCAACTTTGGTACAGTCCCTTAAGGAGCGACTTAGGTGCCAAAGTTTTAAAGTACCTATATACTGTCCCTTTAAGAGCAGCTTAAGTATTGTCCCTTTAAAAGAGACTTAGGTGCCATCCTTTGAAGACCAGCTTAAGTACTGACCAGTTTAAGTACTGACGGAGTCTGTGCGCAAAGCGGTTCGGGCTGTATTAATCGCATAAAAGGATGGAAGAAGAAGAAGACGGATTACAATATAGTGCTTTTAAAAGCACTATTATGACATCATTAATAGTATATTGGTTGACATCATTTCCGAGATCACTGATAACAATAATTGACAACAATTATAACTTTATCGACAACGTCACCGTTGACATCACTGATGACATCATCGATGACATCACTGATGACATCATCGATGACATCACTGATGACATCATCGATGACATCATCGATGACATCACTGATGACATCATCGATGACATCATTGATGACATCACTGATGACATCATCGATGAAATCATTGATGACATCATCGATGACATCATCGATGACATCACTGATGACATCATCGATGACATCATTGATGACATCACTGATGACATCATCGATGACATCATCGATGACATCACTGATGACATCATCGATGACATCACTGATGACATCATCGATGACATCATCGATGACATCACTGATGACATCATCGATGACATCACTGATGACATCATCGATGACATCACGATGACATCATCGATGACATCACTGATGACATCACTGATGACATCATCGATGACATCACTGATGACATCATCGATGACATCACGATGACATCACTGATGACATCATCATGACATCATGATGACATCATCGATGACATCATCGATGACATCACTGATGACATCATCGATGACATCACTGATGACATCATCGATGACATCACTGATGACATCATCGATGACATCACGATGACATCACTGATGACATCATCGATGACATCATCGATGACATCACTGATGACATCATCGATGACATCACTGATGACATCATCGATGACATCATCGATGACATCACTGATGACATCACGATGACATCATTGATGACATCACTGATGACATCATCGATGACATCACTGATGACATCATCGATGACATCATCGATGACATCACTGATGACATCATCGATGACATCATCGATGACATCATCGATGACATCACTGATGACATCATCGATGACATCACTGATGACATCATCGATGACATCACTGATGACATCATCGATGACATCACTGATGACATCATCGATGAACATCATCTGATGACATCATCGATGACATCACTGATGACATCATCGATGACATCACTGATGACATCACACGATGACATCAACGATGACATCATCGATGACATCACTGATGACATCATCGATGACATCACTGATGACATCATCGATGACATCACTGATGACATCACGATGACATCACTGATGACATGACATCGATGACATCATCGATGACATCACGATGACATCACCTGATGACATCATCGATGACATCACCGATGACATCATCGATGACATCACTGATGACATCACTGATGACATCACTGATGACATCATCGATGACATCACCGATTACATAATCGTTAACCTCACTGATGACATCATCGATGACATCAATTACATCACTGATGACAATCATTGACAACAATAATAACTTTATGGACAATTTCATTGTTGACATCACTGATGATCATCAATGAGTAACTTTGGTACAATCCCTTTCAGAGCAACTTTGGTACAGTCCCTTAAGGAGCGACTTAGGTGCCAAAGTTTTAAAGTACCTATATACTGTCCCTTTAAGAGCAGCTTAAGTATTGTCCCTTTAAAAGAGACTTAGGTGCCATCCTTTGAAGACCAGCTTAAGTACTGACCAGTTTAAGTACTGACGGAGTCTGTGCGCAAAGCGGTTCGGGCTGTATTAATCGCATAACAATGGATGGAAGAAGAAGAAGACGGATTACAATATAGTGCTTTTAAAAGCACTATTATGACATCATTAATAGTATATTGGTTGACATCATTTCCGAGATCACTGATAACAATAATTGACAACAATTATAACTTTATCGACAACGTCACCGTTGACATCACTGATGACATCATCGATGACATCACTGATGACATCATCGATGACATCACTGATGACATCATCGATGACATCATCGATGACATCACTGATGACATCACTGATGACATCATCGATGACATCACTGATGACATCATCGATGACATCATCGATGACATCATCGATGACATCATCGATGACATCACCGATGACATCATCGATGACATCACTGATGACATCATCGATGACATCATCGATGACATCACTGATGACATCATCGATGACATCATCGATGACATCACTGATGACATCATCGATGACATCATGATGACATCATCGATGACATCATCGATGACATCACTCGATGACATCATCGATGACATCATCGATGACATCACTGATGACATCATCGATGACATCACTGATGACATCATCGATGACATCATCGATGACATCATGATGACATCATCGATGACATCACTGATGACATCATCGATGACATCACTGATGACATCATCGATGACATCACTGATGACATCATGATGACATCATCGATGACATCACTGATGACATCATCGATGACATCACTGATGACATCATCGATGACATCATCGATGACATCATCGATGACATCACTGATGACATCACTGATGACATCACGATGACATCATCGATGACCACCGATGACATCACTGATGAGACATCATCGATGACATCATCGATGACATCACCGATGACATCATCGATGACATCACTGATGACATCATCGATGACATCACTGATGACATCATCGATGACATCACTGATGACATCATCGATGACATCACTGATGACATCACGATGACATCACTGATGACATCATCGATGACATCACTGATGACATCATCGATGACATCACTGATGACATCATCGATGACATCATTGATGACATCATCGATGACATCATCGATGACATCACTGATGACATCATCGATGACATCACAGATGACATCATCGATGACATCATCGATGACATCACTGATGACATCATCGATGACATCACTGATGACATCATCGATGACATCATCGATGACATCACTGATGACATCATCGATGACATCATGATGACATCACTGATGACATCATCGATGACATCATGATGACATCATCGATGACATCATCGATGACATCACTGATGACATCATCGATGACATCACGATGACATCATCGATGACATCACTGATGACATCATCGATGACATCACTGATGACATCATCGATGACATCACTGATGACATCATCGATGACATCATGATGACATCATCGATGACATCATGATGACATCATCGATGACATCACTGATGACATCATCGATGACATCACCGATGACATCATCGATGACATCACCGATGACATCATCGATGACATCACCGATGACATCATCGATGACATCATGATGACATCACTGATGACATCACTGATGACATCATCGATGACATCACCGATTACATAATCGTTAACCTCACTGATGACATCATCGATGACATCAATTACATCACTGATGACAATCATTGACAACAATAATAACTTTATGGACAATTTCATTGTTGACATCACTGATGATCATCAATGAGTAACTTTGGTACAATCCCTTTCAGAGCAACTTTGGTACAGTCCCTTAAGGAGCGACTTAGGTGCCAAAGTTTTAAAGTACCTATATACTGTCCCTTTAAGAGCAGCTTAAGTATTGTCCCTTTAAAAGAGACTTAGGTGCCATCCTTTGAAGACCAGCTTAAGTACTGACCAGTTTAAGTACTGACGGAGTCTGTGCGCAAAGCGGTTCGGGCTGTATTAATCGCATAACAATGGATGGAAGAAGAAGAAGACGGATTACAATATAGTGCTTTTAAAAGCACTATTATGACATCATTAATAGTATATTGGTTGACATCATTTCCGAGATCACTGATAACAATAATTGACAACAATTATAACTTTATCGACAACGTCACCGTTGACATCACTGATGACATCATCGATGACATCACTGATGACATCATCGATGACATCACTGATGACATCATCGATGACATCACTGATGACATCATCGATGACATCATGATGACATCGATGACATCGATGACATCATGATGACATCATCGATGACATCATCGATGACATCACTGATGACATCATCGATGACATCATGATGACATCACTGATGACATCATTGATGACATCATCGATGACATCACTGATGACATCATCGATGACACATCACATCTGATGACATCACTGATGACATCATCGATGACATCACTGATGACATCATCGATGACATCACTGATGACATCATCGATGACATCACATGATGACACGATGACATCACCGATGACATCATCACATCGATGACATCATCGATGACATCACTGATGACATCATCGATGACATCACTGATGACATCATCACATGATGACATCACGATGACATCACTGATGACATCATCGATGACATCATGATGACATCATCGATGACATCACTGATGACATCATCGATGACATCACGATGACATCACCGATGACATCATCGATGACATCACGATGACATCATCGATGACACTGATGACATCATCGATGACATCATCGATGACATCATGATGACATCATCGATGACATCATTGATGACATCACTGATGACATCATCGATGACATCATTGATGACATCATCGATGACATCATCGATGACATCACTGATGACATCATCGATGACATCATTGATGACATCTGATGACATCACGATGACATCACGATGACACATCACATCGATGACATCATCGATGACATCGATGACATCATCGATGACATCATCGATGACATCATCGATGACATCACTGATGACATCATCGATGACATCACTGATGACATCATCGATGACATCACTGATGACATCATCGATGACATCACTGATGACATCATCGATGACATCACTGATGACATCATCGATGACATCATCGATGACATCACTGATGACATCATCGATGACATCACCGATGACATAATCGATGACATCACTGATGACATCATCGATGACATCACCGATACATAATCGTTAACCTCACTGATGACATCATCGATGACATCAATTACATCACTGATGACAATCATTGACAACAATAATAACTTTATGGACAATTTCATTGTTGACATCACTGATGATCATCAATGAGTAACTTTGGTACAATCCCTTTCAGAGCAACTTTGGTACAGTCCCTTAAGGAGCGACTTAGGTGCCAAAGTTTTAAAGTACCTATATACTGTCCCTTTAAGAGCAGCTTAAGTATTGTCCCTTAAAAGAGACTTAGGTGCCATCCTTTGAAGACCAGCTTAAGTACTGACCAGTTTAAGTACTGACGGAGTCTGTGCGCAAAGCGGTTCGGGCTGTATTAATCGCATAACAATGGATGGAAGAAGAAGAAGACGGATTACAATATAGTGCTTTTAAAAGCACTATTATGACATCATTAATAGTATATTGGTTGACATCATTTCCGAGATCACTGATAACAATAATTGACAACAATTATAACTTTATCGACAACGTCACCGTTGACATCACTGATGACATCATCGATGACATCACTGATGACATCATCGATGACATCATCGATGACATCATCGATGACATCACCGATGACATCACTGATGACATCATCGATGACATCACTGATGACATCATCGATGACATCATCGATGACATCACTGATGACATCATCGATGACATCATGATGACATCACTGATGACATCATCGATGACATCATGATGACATCACTGATGACATCACCGATGACATCATTGATGACATCACTGATGACATCATCGATGACATCACTGATGACATCATCGATGACATCATCGATGACATCACTGATGACATCATCGATGACATCATTGATGACATCACTGATGACATCATCGATGACATCACTGATGACATCATCGATGACATCACTGATGACATCATCGATGACATCATGATGACATCATCGATGACATCACTGATGACATCATCGATGACATCACTGATGACATCATCGATGACATCACTGATGACATCATCGATGACATCACTGATGATCATCGATGACATCATCGATGACATCACTGATGACATCATCGATGACATCACCGATGACATCATCGATGACATCACCGATGACATCATCGATGACATCACGATGACATCATCGATGACATAACTGATGACATCACTGATGACATCATCGATGACATCATCGATGACATCACTGATGACATCATCGATGACATCACCGATTACATAATCGTTAACCTCACTGATGACATCATCGATGACATCAATTACATCACTGATGACAATCATTGACAACAATAATAACTTTATGGACAATTTCATTGTTGACATCACTGATGATCATCAATGAGTAACTTTGGTACAATCCCTTTCAGAGCAACTTTGGTACAGTCCCTTAAGGAGCGACTTAGGTGCCAAAGTTTTAAAGTACCTATATACTGTCCCTTTAAGAGCAGCTTAAGTATTGTCCCTTTAAAAGAGACTTAGGTGCCATCCTTTGAAGACCAGCTTAAGTACTGACCAGTTTAAGTACTGACGGAGTCTGTGCGCAAAGCGGTTCGGGCTGTATTAATCGCATAACAATGGATGGAAGAAGAAGAAGACGGATTACAATATAGTGCTTTTAAAAGCACTATTATGACATCATTAATAGTATATTGGTTGACATCATTTCCGAGATCACTGATAACAATAATTGACAACAATTATAACTTTATCGACAACGTCACCGTTGACATCACTGATGACATCATCGATGACATCACTGATGACATCATCGATGACATCACTGATGACATCATCGATGACATCACTGATGACATCATCGATGACATCACGATGACATCATGATGACATCATCGATGACATCATCGATGACATCATGATGACATCATCGATGACATCACGATGACATCATCGATGACATCACTGATGACATCATCGATGACATCACGATGACATCATCGATGACATCACTGATGACATCATCGATGACATCACTGATGACATCATCGATGACATCACTGATGACATCATCGATGACATCACTGATGACATCATCGATGACATCACTGATGACATCATCGATGACATCACTGATGACATCATCGATGACATCACTGATGACATCATCGATGACATCACTGATGACATCATCATCGATGACATCATCGATGACATCACTGATGACATCATCGATGACATCATCGATGACATCATCGATGACATCATCGATGACATCACTGATGACATCATCGATGACATCATCGATGACATCATCGATGACATCACCGATGACATCACTGATGACATCATCGATGACATCAACGATGACATCATCGATGACATCATCGATGACATCACTGATGACATCATCGATGACATCACTGATGACATCATCGATGACATCACTGATGACATCATCGATGACATCACTCGATGACATCACTGATGACATCATCGATGACATCAATGACATCACTGATGACATCATCGATGATCACGATACATCGTTGACATCACTGATGACATCATCGATGACATCACCGAATACATAATCGTTAACCTCACTGATGACATCATCGATGACATCAATTACATCACTGATGACAATCATTGACAACAATAATAACTTTATGGACAATTTCATTGTTGACATCACTGATGATCATCAATGAGTAACTTTGGTACAATCCCTTTCAGAGCAACTTTGGTACAGTCCCTTAAGGAGCGACTTAGGTGCCAAAGTTTTAAAGTACCTATATACTGTCCCTTTAAGAGCAGCTTAAGTATTGTCCCTTTAAAAGAGACTTAGGTGCCATCCTTTGAAGACCAGCTTAAGTACTGACCAGTTTAAGTACTGACGGAGTCTGTGCGCAAAGCGGTTCGGGCTGTATTAATCGCATAACAATGGATGGAAGAAGAAGAAGACGGATTACAATATAGTGCTTTTAAAAGCACTATTATGACATCATTAATAGTATATTGGTTGACATCATTTCCGAGATCACTGATAACAATAATTGACAACAATTATAACTTTATCGACAACGTCACCGTTGACATCACTGATGACATCATCGATGACATCACTGATGACATCATCGATGACATCACTGATGACATCATCGATGACATCACTGATGACATCATCAATGACATCATTGATGACATCACTGATGACATCATCGATGACATCATTGATGACATCATCGATGACATCATCGATGACATCACTGATGACATCATCGATGATATCATCGATGACATCACTGATGACATCATTGATGACATCAACGATGACATCACTGATGACATCATCGATGACATCACTGATGACATCATCGATGACATCACTGATGACATCATCGATGACATCACTGATGACATCATCGATGACATCATCGATGACATCACTGATGACATCACCGATGACATCATCGATGACATCATCGATGACATCACTGATGACATCATCGATGACATCACTGATGACATCATCGATGACATCACTGATGACATCATCGATGACATCATCGATGACATCATCGATGACATCATCGATGACATCACCGATGACATCATCGATGACAAACTGATGACATCACTGATGACATCATCGATGACATCATCGATGACATCACTGATGACATCATCGATGACATCACCGATTACATAATCGTTAACCTCACTGATGACATCATCGATGACATCAATTACATCACTGATGACAATCATTGACAACAATAATAACTTTATGGACAATTTCATTGTTGACATCACTGATGATCATCAATGAGTAACTTTGGTACAATCCCTTTCAGAGCAACTTTGGTACAGTCCCTTAAGGAGCGACTTAGGTGCCAAAGTTTTAAAGTACCTATATACTGTCCCTTTAAGAGCAGCTTAAGTATTGTCCCTTTAAAAGAGACTTAGGTGCCATCCTTTGAAGACCAGCTTAAGTACTGACCAGTTTAAGTACTGACGGAGTCTGTGCGCAAAGCGGTTCGGGCTGTATTAATCGCATAACAATGGATGGAAGAAGAAGAAGACGGATTACAATATAGTGCTTTTAAAAGCACTATTATGACATCATTAATAGTATATTGGTTGACATCATTTCCGAGATCACTGATAACAATAATTGACAACAATTATAACTTTATCGACAACGTCACCGTTGACATCACTGATGACATCATCGATGACATCACTGATGACATCATCGATGACATCATCGATGACATCATCGATGACATCACGATGACATCACTGATGACATCATCGATGACATCACTGATGACATCATCGATGACATCATCGATGACATCACGATGACATCATCGATGACATCATTGATGACATCACTGATGACATCATCGATGACATCATTGATGACATCACTGATGACATCACCGATGACATCATTGATGACATCATCGATGACATCATCGATGACATCACTGATGACATCATCGATGACATCATCGATGACATCACTGATGACATCATCGATGACATCATGATGACATCACTGATGACATCATCGATGACATCACTGATGACATCATCGATGACATCACTGATGACATCATCGATGACATCACTGATGACATCATCGATGACATCACTGATGACATCATCGATGACATCACTGATGACATCATCGATGACATCACTGATGACATCATCGATGACATCACTGATGACATCATCGATGACATCATCGATGACATCACTGATGACATCATCGATGACATCACCGATGACATCATCGATGACATCACCGATGACATCATCGATGACATAACTGATGACATCACTGATGACATCATCGATGACATCATCGATGACATCACTGATGACATCATCGATGACATCACCGATTACATAATCGTTAACCTCACTGATGACATCATCGATGACATCAATTACATCACTGATGACAATCATTGACAACAATAATAACTTTATGGACAATTTCATTGTTGACATCACTGATGATCATCAATGAGTAACTTTGGTACAATCCCTTTCAGAGCAACTTTGGTACAGTCCCTTAAGGAGCGACTTAGGTGCCAAAGTTTTAAAGTACCTATATACTGTCCCTTTAAGAGCAGCTTAAGTATTGTCCCTTTAAAAGAGACTTAGGTGCCATCCTTTGAAGACCAGCTTAAGTACTGACCAGTTTAAGTACTGACGGAGTCTGTGCGCAAAGCGGTTCGGGCTGTATTAATCGCATAACAATGGATGGAAGAAGAAGAAGACGGATTACAATATAGTGCTTTTAAAAGCACTATTATGACATCATTAATAGTATATTGGTTGACATCATTTCCGAGATCACTGATAACAATAATTGACAACAATTATAACTTTATCGACAACGTCACCGTTGACATCACTGATGACATCATCGATGACATCACTGATGACATCATCGATGACATCACTGATGACATCACTGATGACATCATCGATGACATCACTGATGACATCATCGATGACATCACTGATGACATCATCGATGACATCATCGATGACATCACTGATGACATCATCGATGACATCACTGATGACATCATCGATGACATCACTGATGACATCATCGATGACATCACTGATGACATCATCGATGACATCACTGATGACATCATCGATGACATCACTGATGACATCATCGATGACATCATCGATGACATCACGATGACATCATCGATGACATCAACGATGACATCATCGATGACATCACGATGACATCATCGATGACATCACCGATGACATCATCGATGACATCATGATGACATCACGATGACATCATCGATGACATCATGATGACATCACTGATGACATCATCGATGACATCACCGATTACATAATCGTTAACCTCACTGATGACATCATCGATGACATCAATTACATCACTGATGACAATCATTGACAACAATAATAACTTTATGGACAATTTCATTGTTGACATCACTGATGATCATCAATGAGTAACTTTGGTACAATCCCTTTCAGAGCAACTTTGGTACAGTCCCTTAAGGAGCGACTTAGGTGCCAAAGTTTTAAAGTACCTATATACTGTCCTTTAAGAGCAGCTTAAGTATTGTCCCTTTAAAAGAGACTTAGGTGCCATCCTTTGAAGACCAGCTTAAGTACTGACCAGTTTAAGTACTGACGGAGTCTGTGCGCAAAGCGGTTCGGGCTGTATTAATCGCATAACAATGGATGGAAGAAGAAGAAGACGGATTACAATATAGTGCTTTAAAAGCACTATTATGACATCATTAATAGTATATTGGTTGACATCATTTCCGAGATCACTGATAACAATAATTGACAACAATTATAACTTTATCGACAACGTCACCGTTGACATCACTGATGACATCATCGATGACATCACTGATGACATCATCGATGACATCACTGATGACATCACGATGACATCATCGATGACATCACTGATGACATCATCGATGACATCATCGATGACATCACTGATGACATCATCGATGACATCACTGATGACATCATCGATGACATCACTGATGACATCATCGATGACATCACGATGACATCATCGATGACATCATCGATGACATCATCGATGACATCACTGATGACATCATCGATGACATCACTGATGACATCATCGATGACATCACGATGACATCATCGATGACATCACTGATGACATCATCGATGACATCACTGATGACATCATCGATGACATCACTGATGACATCATCGATGACATCATCGATGACATCACTGATGACATCATCGATGACATCACTGATGACATCATCGATGACATCATCGATGACATCATCGATGACATCACTGATGACATCATCGATGACATCATCGATGACATCATCGATGACATCACTGATGACATCATCGATGACATCAACGATGACATCATCGATGACATCATCGATGACATCACTGATGACATCATCGATGACATCACTGATGACATCATCGATGACATCATCGATGACATCATCGATGACATCATCGATGACATCACTGATGACATCATCGATGACATCACCGATGACATAACGATGACATCACTGATGACATCATCGATGACATCCCGATACATAATGTTAACCTCACTGATGACATCATCGATGAATCAATTACATCACTGATGACAATCATTGACAACAATAATAACTTTATGGACAATTTCATTGTTGACATCACTGATGATCATCAATGAGTAACTTTGGTACAATCCCTTTCAGAGCAACTTTGGTACAGTCCCTTAAGGAGCGACTTAGGTGCCAAAGTTTTAAAGTACCTATATACTGTCCCTTTAAGAGCAGCTTAAGTATTGTCCCTTTAAAAGAGACTTAGGTGCCATCCTTTGAAGACCAGCTTAAGTACTGACCAGTTTAAGTACTGACGGAGTCTGTGCGCAAAGCGGTTCGGGCTGTATTAATCGCATAACAATGGATGGAAGAAGAAGAAGACGGATTACAATATAGTGCTTTTAAAAGCACTATTATGACATCATTAATAGTATATTGGTTGACATCATTTCCGAGATCACTGATAACAATAATTGACAACAATTATAACTTTATCGACAACGTCACCGTTGACATCACTGATGACATCATCGATGACATCACTGATGACATCACTGATGACATCACTGATGACATCAACGATGACATCATCGATGACATCACCGATGACATCATCGATGACATCACTGATGACATCATTTCGATGACATCACCGATGACATCATCGATGACATCATCGATGACATCATCGATGACATCACGATGGACATGATTGACATCATCGATGACATCACCGATGACATCATCGATGACATCACTGATGACATCATCGATGACATCACGATGACATCATCGATGACATCACGATGACATCATCGATGACATCACCGATGACATCATCGATGACATCATGATGACATCACTGATGACATCATCGATGACATCATCGATGACATCACTGATGACATCATCGATGACATCACCGATTACATAATCGTTAACCTCACTGATGACATCATCGATGACATCAATTACATCACTGATGACAATCATTGACAACAATAATAACTTTATGGACAATTTCATTGTTGACATCACTGATGATCATCAATGAGTAACTTTGGTACAATCCCTTTCAGAGCAACTTTGGTACAGTCCCTTAAGGAGCGACTTAGGTGCCAAAGTTTTAAAGTACCTATATACTGTCCCTTTAAGAGCAGCTTAAGTATTGTCCCTTTAAAAGAGACTTAGGTGCCATCCTTTGAAGACCAGCTTAAGTACTGACCAGTTTAAGTACTGACGGAGTCTGTGCGCAAAGCGGTTCGGGCTGTTAATCGCATAACAATGGATGGAAGAAGAAGAAGACGGATTACAATATAGTGCTTTTAAAAGCACTATTATGACATCATTAATAGTATATTGGTTGACATCATTTCCGAGATCACTGATAACAATAATTGACAACAATTATAACTTTATCGACACAACGTCACCGTTGACATCACTGATGACATCATCGATGACATCACTGATGACATCATCGATGACATCACGATGACATCATCGATGACATCACCGATGACATCACTGATGACATCATCGATGACATCACTGATGACATCATCGATGACATCATCGATGACATCACTGATGACATCATCGATGACATCATTGATGACATCATGATGACATCACGATGACATCATTGATGACATCACTGATGACATCACCGATGACATCATTGATGACATCATCGATGACATCATCGATGACATCACTGATGACATCACGATGACATCATCGATGACATCACTGATGACATCATCGATGACATCATTGATGACATCATGATGACATCATCGATGACATCACTGATGACATCATCGATGACATCACTGATGACATCATCGATGACATCACTGATGACATCATCGATGACATCACTGATGACATCATCGATGACATCACTGATGACATCATCGATGACATCACTGATGACATCATCGATGACATCACTGATGACATCATCGATGACATCATCGATGACATCACGATGACATCATCGATGACATCACGATGACATCATCGATGACATCACCGATGACATCATCGATGACATCACGATGACATCATCGATGACATAACTGATGACATCACTGATGACATCATCGATGACATCATCGATGACATCACTGATGACATCATCGATGACATCACCGATTACATAATCGTTAACCTCACTGATGACATCATCGATGACATCAATTACATCACTGATGACAATCATTGACAACAATAATAACTTTATGGACAATTTCATTGTTGACATCACTGATGATCATCAATGAGTAACTTTGGTACAATCCCTTTCAGAGCAACTTTGGTACAGTCCCTTAAGGAGCGACTTAGGTGCCAAAGTTTTAAAGTACCTATATACTGTCCCTTTAAGAGCAGCTTAAGTATTGTCCCTTTAAAAGAGACTTAGGTGCCATCCTTTGAAGACCAGCTTAAGTACTGACCAGTTTAAGTACTGACGGAGTCTGTGCGCAAAGCGGTTCGGGCTGTATTAATCGCATAACAATGGATGGAAGAAGAAGAAGACGGATTACAATATAGTGCTTTTAAAAGCACTATTATGACATCATTAATAGTATATTGGTTGACATCATTTCCGAGATCACTGATAACAATAATTGACAACAATTATAACTTTATCGACAACGTCACCGTTGACATCACTGATGACATCATCGATGACATCACTGATGACATCATCGATGACATCACTGATGACATCACTGATGACATCATCGATGACATCACTGATGACATCATCGATGACATCACTGATGACATCATCGATGACATCATCGATGACATCACTGATGACATCATCGATGACATCACTGATGACATCATCGATGACATCACTGATGACATCATCGATGACATGAAACTGATGACATCATCGATGACATCACTGATGACATCATCGATGACATCACTGATGACATCATCGATGACATCATCGATGACATCACTGATGACATCATCGATGACATCACCGATGACATCATCGATGACATCACGATGACATCATCGATGACATCACCGATGACATCATCACGATGACATCAACGATGACATCACTGATGACATCACGATGACATCATCGATGACATCACTGATGACATCATCGATGACATCACCGATTACATAATCGTTAACCTCACTGATGACATCATCGATGACATCAATTACATCACTGATGACAATCATTGACAACAATAATAACTTTATGGACAATTTCATTGTTGACATCACTGATGATCATCAATGAGTAACTTTGGTACAATCCCTTTCAGAGCAACTTTGGTACAGTCCCTTAAGGAGCGACTTAGGTGCCAAAGTTTTAAAGTACCTATATACTGTCCCTTTAAGAGCAGCTTAAGTATTGTCCCTTTAAAAGAGACTTAGGTGCCATCCTTTGAAGACCAGCTTAAGTACTGACCAGTTTAAGTACTGACGGAGTCTGTGCGCAAAGCGGTTCGGGCTGTATTAATCGCATAACAATGGATGGAAGAAGAAGAAGACGGATTACAATATAGTGCTTTTAAAAGCACTATTATGACATCATTAATAGTATATTGGTTGACATCATTTCCGAGATCACTGATAACAATAATTGACAACAATTATAACTTTATCGACAACGTCACCGTTGACATCACTGATGACATCATCGATGACATCACTGATGACATCATCGATGACATCATGATGACATCACTGATGACATCATCGATGACATCACTGATGACATCATCGATGACATCATCGATGACATCACTGATGACATCATCGATGACATCACTGATGACATCATCGATGACATCATGATGACATCATCGATGACATCACTGATGACATCATCGATGACATCACGATGACATCATCGATGACATCACTGATGACATCATCGATGACATCATGATGACATCACGATGACATCATCGATGACATCATCGATGACATCACGATGACATCATCGATGACATCACTGATGACATCATCGATGACATCACTGATGACATCACTGATGACATCATCGATGACATCACTGATGACATCATCGATGACATCACTGATGACATCATCGATGACATCATCGATGACATCATCGATGACATCACTGATGACATCATCGATGACATCATCGATGACATCATCGATGACATCACTGATGACATCATCGATGACATCACGATGACATCATCGATGACATCATCGATGACATCACTGATGACATCATCGATGACATCACTGATGACATCATCGATGACATCACTGATGACATCATCGATGACATCATCGATGACATCACTGATGACATCATCGATGACATCACGATGACATCATCGATGACATCACTGATGACATCATCGATGACATCACCGATTACATAATCGTTAACTCACTGATGACATCATCGATGACATCAATTACATCACTGATGACAATCATTGACAACAATAATAACTTTATGGACAATTTCATTGTTGACATCACTGATGATCATCAATGAGTAACTTTGGTACAATCCCTTTCAGAGCAACTTTGGTACAGTCCCTTAAGGAGCGACTTAGGTGCCAAAGTTTTAAAGTACCTATATACTGTCCCTTTAAGAGCAGCTTAAGTATTGTCCCTTTAAAAGAGACTTAGGTGCCATCCTTTGAAGACCAGCTTAAGTACTGACCAGTTTAAGTACTGACGGAGTCTGTGCGCAAAGCGGTTCGGGCTGTATTAATCGCATAACAATGGATGGAAGAAGAAGAAGACGGATTACAATATAGTGCTTTTAAAAGCACTATTATGACATCATTAATAGTATATTGGTTGACATCATTTCCGAGATCACTGATAACATAATTGACAACAATTATAACTTATCGACAACGTCACCGTTGACATCACTGATGACATCATCGATGACATCATGATGACATCACTGATGACATCACTGATGACATCATCGATGACATCATCGATGACATCACTGATGACATCATCGATGACATCACCGATGACATCATCGATGACATCACCGATGACATCATCGATGACATCACGATGACATCATCGATGACATCAACGATGACATCACGATGACATCATCGATGACATCACTGATGACATCATCGATGACATCACCGATGACATCATCGATGACATCACGATGACATCATCGATGACATCACCGATGACATCATCGATGACATAACTGATGACATCACTGATGACATCATCGATGACATCATCGATGACATCACTGATGACATCATCGATGACATCACCGATTACATAATCGTTAACCTCACTGATGACATCATCGATGACATCAATACATCACTGATGACAATCATTGACAACAATAATAACTTTATGGACAATTTCATTGTTGACATCACTGATGATCATCAATGAGTAACTTTGGTACAATCCCTTTCAGAGCAACTTTGGTACAGTCCCTTAAGGAGCGACTTAGGTGCCAAAGTTTTAAAGTACCTATATACTGTCCCTTTAAGAGCAGCTTAAGTATTGTCCCTTTAAAAGAGACTTAGGTGCCATCCTTTGAAGACCAGCTTAAGTACTGACCAGTTTAAGTACTGACGGAGTCTGTGCGCAAAGCGGTTCGGGCTGTATTAATCGCATAACAATGGATGGAAGAAGAAGAAGACGGATTACAATATAGTGCTTTTAAAAGCACTATTATGACATCATTAATAGTATATTGGTTGACATCATTTCCGAGATCACTGATAACAATAATTGACAACAATTATAACTTTATCGACAACGTCACCGTTGACATCACTGATGACATCATCGATGACATCACTGATGACATCATCGATGACATCACTGATGACATCATCGATGACATCACTGATGACATCATCGATGACACATCATCGATGACATCACTGATGACATCATCGATGACATCATTGATGACATCATCGATGACATCATCGATGACATCACTGATGACATCATCGATGACATCATTGATGACATCACCGATGACATCATTGATGACATCATCGATGACATCACTGATGACATCATCGATGACATCACTGATGACATCATCGATGACATCACTGATGACATCATCGATGACATCACTGATGACATCATCGATGACATCATCGATGACATCATCGATGACATCACTGATGACATCATCGATGACATCATCGATGACATCATCGATGACATCACTGATGACATCATCGATGACATCACTGATGACATCATCGATGACATCACTGATGACATCATCGATGACATCACTGATGACATCATCGATGACATCATCGATGACATCATCGATGACATCACCGATGACATCATCGATGACATCACGATGACATCATCGATGACATCACCGATGACATCATCGATGACATAACTGATGACATCACTGATGACATCATCGATGACATCATCGATGACATCACTGATGACATCATCGATGACATCACCGATTACATAATCGTTAACCTCACTGATGACTCATCGATGACATCAATTACATCACTGATGACAATCATTGACAACAATAATAACTTTATGGACAATTTCATTGTTGACATCACTGATGATCATCAATGAGTAACTTTGGTACAATCCCTTTCAGAGCAACTTTGGTACAGTCCCTTAAGGAGCGACTTAGGTGCCAAAGTTTTAAAGTACCTATATACTGTCCCTTTAAGAGCAGCTTAAGTATTGTCCCTTTAAAAGAGACTTAGGTGCCATCCTTTGAAGACCAGCTTAAGTACTGACCAGTTTAAGTACTGACGGAGTCTGTGCGCAAAGCGGTTCGGGCTGTATTAATCGCATAACAATGGATGGAAGAAGAAGAAGACGGATTACAATATAGTGCTTTTAAAAGCACTATTATGACATCATTAATAGTATATTGGTTGACATCATTTCCGAGATCACTGATAACAATAATTGACAACAATTATAACTTTATCGACAACGTCACCGTTGACATCACTGATGACATCATCGATGACATCATGATGACATCATCGATGACATCATGATGACATCATCGATGACATCACTGATGACATCATCGATGACATCATTGATGACATCACTGATGACATCATCGATGACATCATCGATGACATTACTGATGACATCATCGATGACATCACTGATGACATCATCGATGACATCATTGATGACATCACTGATGACATCACTGATGACATCATCGATGACATCACTGATGACATCATCGATGACATCACTGATGACATCATCGATGACATCACTGATGACATCATCGATGACATCACTGATGACATCATCGATGACATCATCGATGACATCACTGATGACATCATCGATGACATCATCGATGACATCACTGATGACATCATCGATGACATCATTGATGACATCATGATGACATCATCGATGACATCACTGATGACATCATCGATGACATCATCGATGACATCACTGATGACATCATCGATGACATCATCGATGACATCACTGATGACATCATCGATGACATCATCGATGACATCACTGATGACATCATCGATGACATCACTGATGACATCATCGATGACATCACTGATGACATCATCGATGACATCACTGATGACATCATCGATGACATCACTGATGACATCATCGATGACATCACTGATGACATCATCGATGACATCACTGATGACATCATCGATGACATCACTGATGACATCATCGATGACATCATCGATGACATCACTGATGACATCATGACATCATCGATGACATCATCGATGACATCACCGATGACATCATCGATGACATAACTGATGACATCACTGATGACATCATCGATGACATCATCGATGACATCACTGATGACATCATCGATGACATCACCGATTACATAATCGTTAACCTCACTGATGACATCATCGATGACATCAATTACATCACTGATGACAATCATTGACAACAATAATAACTTTATGGACAATTTCATTGTTGACATCACTGATGATCATCAATGAGTAACTTTGGTACAATCCCTTTCAGAGCAACTTTGGTACAGTCCCTTAAGGAGCGACTTAGGTGCCAAAGTTTTAAAGTACCTATATACTGTCCCTTTAAGAGCAGCTTAAGTATTGTCCCTTTAAAAGAGACTTAGGTGCCATCCTTTGAAGACCAGCTTAAGTACTGACCAGTTTAAGTACTGACGGAGTCTGTGCGCAAAGCGGTTCGGGCTGTATTAATCGCATAACAATGGATGGAAGAAGAAGAAGACGGATTACAATATAGTGCTTTTAAAAGCACTATTATGACATCATTAATAGTATATTGGTTGACATCATTTCCGAGATCACTGATAACAATAATTGACAACAATTATAACTTTATCGACAACGTCACCGTTGACATCACTGATGACATCATCGATGACATCACTGATGACATCATCGATGACATCATCGATGATGTATGACATCATCGATGACATCACTGATGACATCATCGATGACATCATCATCATCGATGACATCATCGATGACATCACTGATGACATCATCGATGACATCATGATGACATCGATGACATCATCGATGACATCATGATGACATCACTGATGACATCACGATGACATCATTGATGACATCATCGATGACATCATCGATGACATCACTGATGACATCATCGATGACATCATCGATGACATCACTGATGACATCATCGATGACATCGATGACATCACTGATGACATCATCGATGACATCACTGATGACATCATCGATGACATCACTGATGACATCATCGATGACATCACGATGACATCATCGATGACATCACTGATGACATCATCGATGACATCACGATGACATCATCGATGACATCACGATGACATCATCGATGACATCACTGATGACATCATCGATGACATCATGATGACATCACGATGACATCATCGATGACATCACCGATGACATCATCGATGACATCACCGATGACATCATCGATGACATCACCGATGACATCATCGATGACATAACTGATGACATCACTGATGACATCATCGATGACATCATCGATGACATCACTGATGACATCATCGATGACATCACCGATTACATAATCGTTAACCTCACTGATGACATCATCGATGACATCAATTACATCACTGATGACAATCATTGACAACAATAATAACTTTATGGACAATTTCATTGTTGACATCACTGATGATCATCAATGAGTAACTTTGGTACAATCCCTTTCAGAGCAACTTTGGTACAGTCCCTTAAGGAGCGACTTAGGTGCCAAAGTTTTAAAGTACCTATATACTGTCCCTTTAAGAGCAGCTTAAGTATTGTCCCTTTAAAAGAGACTTAGGTGCCATCCTTTGAAGACCAGCTTAAGTACTGACCAGTTTAAGTACTGACGGAGTCTGTGCGCAAAGCGGTTCGGGCTGTATTAATCGCATAACAATGGATGGAAGAAGAAGAAGACGGATTACAATATAGTGCTTTTAAAAGCACTATTATGACATCATTAATAGTATATTGGTTGACATCATTTCCGAGATCACTGATAACAATAATTGACAACAATTATAACTTTATCGACAACGTCACCGTTGACATCACTGATGACATCATCGATGACATCACTGATGACATCATCGATGACATCACTGATGACATCATCGATGACATCACTGATGACATCATCGATGACATCATGATGACATCATCGATGACATCATCGATGACATCATCGATGACATCATCGATGACATCATCGATGACATCACTGATGACATCATCGATGACATCATCGATGACATCATCGATGACATCACTGATGACATCATCGATGACATCACGATGACATCATCGATGACATCACTGATGACATCATCGATGACATCACTGATGACATCATCGATGACATCACTGATGACATCATCGATGACATCACTGATGACATCATCGATGACATCACTGATGACATCATCGATGACATCACTGATGACATCATCGATGACATCACTGATGACATCATCGATGACATCATCGATGACATCACTGATGACATCATCGATGACATCATCGATGACATCATCGATGACATCATCGATGACATCACTGATGACATCATCGATGACATCATCGATGACATCATCGATGACATCACGATGACATCACTGATGACATCATCGATGACATCAACGATGACATCATCGATGACATCATCGATGACATCACTGATGACATCATCGATGACATCACTGATGACATCATCGATGACATCACTGATGACATCATCGATGACATCACTGATGACATCATCGATGACATCACTGATGACATCATCGATGACATCATCGATGACATCACTGATGACATCATCGATGACATCACCGATTACATAATCGATGACATCACTGATGACATCATCGATGACATCACCGATTACATAATCGTTAACCTCACTGATGACATCATCGATGACATCAATTACATCACTGATGACAATCATTGACAACAATAATAACTTTATGGACAATTTCATTGTTGACATCACTGATGATCATCAATGAGTAACTTTGGTACAATCCCTTTCAGAGCAACTTTGGTACAGTCCCTTAAGGAGCGACTTAGGTGCCAAAGTTTTAAAGTACCTATATACTGTCCCTTTAAGAGCAGCTTAAGTATTGTCCCTTTAAAAGAGACTTAGGTGCCATCCTTTGAAGACCAGCTTAAGTACTGACCAGTTTAAGTACTGACGGAGTCTGTGCGCAAAGCGGTTCGGGCTGTATTAATCGCATAACAATGGATGGAAGAAGAAGAAGACGGATTACAATATAGTGCTTTTAAAAGCACTATTATGACATCATTAATAGTATATTGGTTGACATCATTTCCGAGATCACTGATAACAATAATTGACAACAATTATAACTTTATCGACAACGTCACCGTTGACATCACTGATGACATCATCGATGACATCACTGATGACATCATCGATGACATCACTGATGACATCATCGATGACATCACTGATGACATCATCAATGACATCATTGATGACATCACTGATGACATCATCGATGACATCATTGATGACATCATCGATGACATCATCGATGACATCACTGATGACATCATCGATGACATCATCGATGACATCACTGATGACATCATTGATGACATCAACGATGACATCACTGATGATATCATCGATGACATCACTGATGACATCATCGATGACATCACTGATGACATCATCGATGACATCACTGATGACATCATCGATGACATCATCGATGACATCACTGATGACATCACCCATGACATCATCGATGACATCATTGATGACATCACTGATGACATCATCGATGACATCACTGATGACATCATCGATGACATCACTGATGACATCATCGATGACATCATCGATGACATCACCGATGACATCATCGATGACATCACCGATGACATCATCGATGACATCACCGATGACATCATCGATGACAACTGATGACATCACTGATGACATCATCGATGACATCCTCGATGACATCACTGATGACATCATCGATGACATCACCGATTACATAATCGTTAACCTCACTGATGACATCATCGATGACATCAATTACATCACTGATGACAATCATTGACAACAATAATAACTTTATGGACAATTTCATTGTTGACATCACTGATGATCATCAATGAGTAACTTTGGTACAATCCCTTTCAGAGCAACTTTGGTACAGTCCCTTAAGGAGCGACTTAGGTGCCAAAGTTTTAAAGTACCTATATACTGTCCCTTTAAGAGCAGCTTAAGTATTGTCCCTTTAAAAGAGACTTAGGTGCCATCCTTTGAAGACCAGCTTAAGTACTGACCAGTTTAAGTACTGACGGAGTCTGTGCGCAAAGCGGTTCGGGCTGTATTAATCGCATAACAATGGATGGAAGAAGAAGAAGACGGATTACAATATAGTGCTTTTAAAAGCACTATTATGACATCATTAATAGTATATTGGTTGACATCATTTCCGAGATCACTGATAACAATAATTGACAACAATTATAACTTTATCGACAACGTCACCGTTGACATCACTGATGACATCATCGATGACATCACTGATGACATCATCGATGACATCATCGATGACATCATCGATGACATCACCGATGACATCACTGATGACATCATCGATGACATCACTGATGACATCATCGATGACATCATCGATGACATCACTGATGACATCATCGATGACATCATTGATGACATCACTGATGACATCATCGATGACATCATTGATGACATCACTGATGACATCACCGATGACATCATTGATGACATCATCGATGACATCATCGATGACATCACTGATGACATCATCGATGACATCATCGATGACATCACTGATGACATCACCGATGACATCATTGATGACATCACTGATGACATCATCGATGACATCACTGATGACATCATCGATGACATCACTGATGACATCATCGATGACATCACTGATGACATCATCGATGACATCACTGATGACATCATCGATGACATCACTGATGACATCATCGATGACATCACTGATGACATCATCGATGACATCACTGATGACATCATCGATGACATCATCGATGACATCACGATGACATCATCGATGACATCACCGATGACATCATCGATGACATCACCGATGACATCACCGATGACATCATCGATGACATAACTGATGACATCACTGATGACATCATCGATGACATCATCGATGACATCACTGATGACATCATCGATGACATCACCGATTACATAATCGTTAACCTCACTGATGACATCATCGATGACATCAATTACATCACTGATGACAATCATTGACAACAATAATAACTTTATGGACAATTTCATTGTTGACATCACTGATGATCATCAATGAGTAACTTTGGTACAATCCCTTTCAGAGCAACTTTGGTACAGTCCCTTAAGGAGCGACTTAGGTGCCAAAGTTTTAAAGTACCTATATACTGTCCCTTTAAGAGCAGCTTAAGTATTGTCCCTTTAAAAGAGACTTAGGTGCCATCCTTTGAAGACCAGCTTAAGTACTGACCAGTTTAAGTACTGACGGAGTCTGTGCGCAAAGCGGTTCGGGCTGTATTAATCGCATAACAATGGATGGAAGAAGAAGAAGACGGATTACAATATAGTGCTTTTAAAAGCACTATTATGACATCATTAATAGTATATTGGTTGACATCATTTCCGAGATCACTGATAACAATAATTGACAACAATTATAACTTTATCGACAACGTCACCGTTGACATCACTGATGACATCATCGATGACATCACTGATGACATCATCGATGACATCACTGATGACATCACTGATGACATCATCGATGACATCACTGATGACATCATCGATGACATCACTGATGACATCATCGATGACATCATCGATGACATCACTGATGACATCATCGATGACATCACTGATGACATCATCGATGACATCACTGATGACATCGTCGATGACATAACTGATGACATCATCGATGACATCACTGATGACATCATCGATGACATCACTGATGACATCATCGATGACATCATCGATGACATCACAGATGACATCATCGATGACATCACCGATGACATCATCGATGACATCACCGATGACATCATCGATGACATCACCGATGACATCATCGATGACATAACTGATGACATCAGTGATGACATCATCGATGACATCATCGATGACATCACTGATGACATCATCGATGACATCACCGATTACATAATCGTTAACCTCACTGATGACATCATCGATGACATCAATTACATCACTGATGACAATCATTGACAACAATAATAACTTTATGGACAATTTCATTGTTGACATCACTGATGATCATCAATGAGTAACTTTGGTACAATCCCTTTCAGAGCAACTTTGGTACAGTCCCTTAAGGAGCGACTTAGGTGCCAAAGTTTTAAAGTACCTATATACTGTCCCTTTAAGAGCAGCTTAAGTATTGTCCCTTTAAAAGAGACTTAGGTGCCATCCTTTGAAGACCAGCTTAAGTACTGACCAGTTTAAGTACTGACGGAGTCTGTGCGCAAAGCGGTTCGGGCTGTATTAATCGCATAACAATGGATGGAAGAAGAAGAAGACGGATTACAATATAGTGCTTTTAAAAGCACTATTATGACATCATTAATAGTATATTGGTTGACATCATTTCCGAGATCACTGATAACAATAATTGACAACAATTATAACTTTATCGACAACGTCACCGTTGACATCACTGATGACATCATCGATGACATCACTGATGACATCATCGATGACATCACTGATGACATCATCGATGACATCACTGATGACATCACTGATGACATCATCGATGACATCACTGATGACATCATCGATGACATCATCGATGACATCACTGATGACATCATCGATGACATCACTGATGACATCACTGATGACATCATCGATGACATCACTGATGACATCATCGATGACATCATTGATGACATCACTGATGACATCATCGATGACATCACTGATGACATCATCGATGACATCACTGATGACATCATCGATGACATCACTGATGACATCATCGATGACATCATCGATGACATCATCGATGACATCACTGATGACATCATCGATGACATCACTGATGACATCACTGATGACATCATCGATGACATCATCGATGACATCACGGATGACATCATCGATGACATCACTGATGACATCATCGATGACATCACTGATGACATCATCGATGACATCATCGATGACATCACTGATGACATCATCGATGACATCACTGATGACATCATCGATGACATCATCGATGACATCATCGATGACATCACTGATGACATCATCGATGACATCATCGATGACATCATCGATGACATCACTGATGACATCATCGATGACATCAACGATGACATCATCGATGACATCATCGATGACATCACTGATGACATCATCGATGACATCACTGATGACATCATCGATGACATCACTGATGACATCATCGATGACATCACTGATGACATCATCGATGACATCATCGATGACATCACTGATTACATCATCGATGACATCACCGATTACATAATCGTTGACCTCACTGATGACATCATCGATGACATCACCGAATACATAATCGTTAACCTCACTGATGACATCATCGATGACATCAATTACATCACTGATGACAATCATTGACAACAATAATAACTTTATGGACAATTTCATTGTTGACATCACTGATGATCATCAATGAGTAACTTTGGTACAATCCCTTTCAGAGCAACTTTGGTACAGTCCCTTAAGGAGCGACTTAGGTGCCAAAGTTTTAAATACCTATATACTGTCCCTTTAAGAGCAGCTTAAGTATTGTCCCTTTAAAAGAGACTTAGGTGCCATCCTTTGAAGACCAGCTTAAGTACTGACCAGTTTAAGTACTGACGGAGTCTGTGCGCAAAGCGGTTCGGGCTGTATTAATCGCATAACAATGGATGGAAGAAGAAGAAGACGGATTACAATATAGTGCTTTTAAAAGCACTATTATGACATCATTAATAGTATATTGGTTGACATCATTTCCGAGATCACTGATAACAATAATTGACAACAATTATAACTTTATCGACAACGTCACCGTTGACATCACTGATGACATCATCGATGACATCACTGATGACATCACTGATGACATCACTGATGACATCATCGATGACATCATCGATGACATCACTGATGACATCATCGATGACATCACGATGACATCATCGATGACATCACCGATGACATCATCGATGACATCACCGATGACATCATCGATGACATCACTGATGACATCATCGATGACATCATCGATGACATCACCGATGACATCATCGATGACATCACCGATGACATCATCGATGACATCACCGATGACATCATCGATGACATAACTGATGACATCACTGATGACATCATCGATGACATCATCGATGACATCACTGATGACATCATCGATGACATCACCGATTACATAATCGTTAACCTCACTGATGACATCATCGATGACATCAATTACATCACTGATGACAATCATTGACAACAATAATAACTTTATGGACAATTTCATTGTTGACATCACTGATGATCATCAATGAGTAACTTTGGTACAATCCCTTTCAGAGCAACTTTGGTACAGTCCCTTAAGGAGCGACTTAGGTGCCAAAGTTTTAAAGTACCTATATACTGTCCCTTTAAGAGCAGCTTAAGTATTGTCCCTTTAAAAGAGACTTAGGTGCCATCCTTTGAAGACCAGCTTAAGTACTGACCAGTTTAAGTACTGACGGAGTCTGTGCGCAAAGCGGTTCGGGCTGTATTAATCGCATAACAATGGATGGAAGAAGAAGAAGACGGATTACAATATAGTGCTTTTAAAAGCACTATTATGACATCATTAATAGTATATTGGTTGACATCATTTCCGAGATCACTGATAACAATAATTGACAACAATTATAACTTTATCGACAACGTCACCGTTGACATCACTGATGACATCATCGATGACATCACTGATGACATCATCGATGACATCACTGATGACATCATCGATGACATCACTGATGACATCATCAATGACATCATTGATGACATCACTGATGACATCATCGATGACATCATTGATGACATCATCGATGACATCATCGATGACATCACTGATGACATCATCGATGACATCATCGATGACATCATCGATGACATCATTGATGACATCAACGATGACATCACTGATGACATCATCGATGACATCACTGATGACATCATCGATGACATCACTGATGACATCATCGATGACATCACTGATGACATCATCGATGACATCATCGATGACATCATCGATGACATCACTGATGACATCACCGATGACATCATCGATGACATCATCGATGACATCACTGATGACATCATCGATGACATCACTGATGACATCATCGATGACATCACTGATGACATCATCGATGACATCATCGATGACATCATCGATGACATCACCGATGACATCATCGATGACATCACCGATGACATCATCGATGACATCACCGATGACATCATCGATGACATAACTGATGACATCACTGATGACATCATCGATGACATCATCGATGACATCACTGATGACATCATCGATGACATCACCGATTACATAATCGTTAACCTCACTGATGACATCATCGATGACATCAATTACATCACTGATGACAATCATTGACAACAATAATAACTTTATGGACAATTTCATTGTTGACATCACTGATGATCATCAATGAGTAACTTTGGTACAATCCCTTTCAGAGCAACTTTGGTACAGTCCCTTAAGGAGCGACTTAGGTGCCAAAGTTTTAAAGTACCTATATACTGTCCCTTTAAGAGCAGCTTAAGTATTGTCCCTTTAAAAGAGACTTAGGTGCCATCCTTTGAAGACCAGCTTAAGTACTGACCAGTTTAAGTACTGACGGAGTCTGTGCGCAAAGCGGTTCGGGCTGTATTAATCGCATAACAATGGATGGAAGAAGAAGAAGACGGATTACAATATAGTGCTTTTAAAAGCACTATTATGACATCATTAATAGTATATTGGTTGACATCATTTCCGAGATCACTGATAACAATAATTGACAACAATTATAACTTTATCGACAACGTCACCGTTGACATCACTGATGACATCATCGATGACATCACTGATGACATCATCGATGACATCATCGATGACATCATCGATGACATCACCGATGACATCACTGATGACATCATCGATGACATCACTGATGACATCATCGATGACATCATCGATGACATCACTGATGACATCATCGATGACATCATTGATGACATCACTGATGACATCATCGATGACATCATTGATGACATCACTGATGACATCACCGATGACATCATTGATGACATCATCGATGACATCATCGATGACATCACTGATGACATCATCGATGACATCATCGATGACATCACTGATGACATCATCGATGACATCATGATGACATCACTGATGACATCATCGATGACATCACTGATGACATCATCGATGACATCACTGATGACATCATCGATGACATCACTGATGACATCATCGATGACATCACTGATGACATCATCGATGACATAACTGATGACATCATCGATGACATCACTGATGACATCATCGATGACATCACTGATGACATCATCGATGACATCACTGATGACATCATCGATGACATCATCGATGACATCATCGATGACATCATCGATGACATCACCGATGACATCATCGATGACATCACGATGACATCATCGATGACATCACTGATGACATCACTGATGACATCACCGATGACATCATCGATGACTCACTGATGACATCATCGATGACATCAATTACATCACTGATGACAATCATTGACAACAATAATAACTTTATGGACAATTTCATTGTTGACATCACTGATGATCATCAATGAGTAACTTTGGTACAATCCTTTCAGAGCAACTTTGGTACAGTCCCTTAAGGAGCGACTTAGGTGCCAAAGTTTTAAAGTACCTATATACTGTCCCTTTAAGAGCAGCTTAAGTATTGTCCCTTTAAAAGAGACTTAGGTGCCATCCTTTGAAGACCAGCTTAAGTACTGACCAGTTTAAGTACTGACGGAGTCTGTGCGCAAAGCGGTTCGGGCTGTATTAATCGCATAACAATGGATGGAAGAAGAAGAAGACGGATTACAATATAGTGCTTTTAAAAGCACTATTATGACATCATTAATAGTATATTGGTTGACATCATTTCCGAGATCACTGATAACAATAATTGACAACAATTATAACTTTATCGACAACGTCACCGTTGACATCACTGATGACATCATCGATGACATCACTGATGACATCATCGATGACATCACTGATGACATCATCGATGACATCACTGATGACATCATCAATGACATCATTGATGACATCACTGATGACATCATCGATGACATCATTGATGACATCATCGATGACATCATCGATGACATCACTGATGACATCATCGATGACATCATTGATGACATCACCGATGACATCATGATGACATCAACGATGACATCACTGATGACATCATCGATGACATCACTGATGACATCATCGATGACATCACTGATGACATCATCGATGACATCACTGATGACATCATCGATGACATCATCGATGACATCATCGATGACATCACTGATGACATCACCGATGACATCATCGATGACATCATCGATGACATCACTGATGACATCATCGATGACATCACTGATGACATCATCGATGACATCACTGATGACATCATCGATGACATCATCGATGACATCATCGATGACATCACCGATGACATCATCGATGACATCACCGATGACATCATCGATGACATCACCGATGACATCATCGATGACATCACTGATGACATCACTGATGACATCATCGATGACATCATCGATGACATCACTGATGACATCATCGATGACATCACCGATTACATAATCGTTAACCTCACTGATGACATCATCGATGACATCAATTACATCACTGATGACAATCATTGACAACAATAATAACTTTATGGACAATTTCATTGTTGACATCACTGATGATCATCAATGAGTAACTTTGGTACAATCCCTTTCAGAGCAACTTTGGTACAGTCCCTTAAGGAGCGACTTAGGTGCCAAAGTTTTAAAGTACCTATATACTGTCCCTTTAAGAGCAGCTTAAGTATTGTCCCTTTAAAAGAGACTTAGGTGCCATCCTTTGAAGACCAGCTTAAGTACTGACCAGTTTAAGTACTGACGGAGTCTGTGCGCAAAGCGGTTCGGGCTGTATTAATCGCATAACAATGGATGGAAGAAGAAGAAGACGGATTACAATATAGTGCTTTTAAAAGCACTATTATGACATCATTAATAGTATATTGGTTGACATCATTTCCGAGATCACTGATAACAATAATTGACAACAATTATAACTTTATCGACAACGTCACCGTTGACATCACTGATGACATCATCGATGACATCACTGATGACATCATCGATGACATCATCGATGACATCATCGATGACATCACCGATGACATCACTGATGACATCATCGATGACATCACTGATGACATCATCGATGACATCATCGATGACATCACTGATGACATCATCAATGACATCATTGATGACATCACTGATGACATCATCGATGACATCATTGATGACATCACTGATGACATCACCGATGACATCATTGATGACATCATCGATGACATCATCGATGACATCACTGATGACATCATCGATGACATCATCGATGACATCACTGATGACATCATCGATGACATCATTGATGACATCACTGATGACATCATCGATGACATCACTGATGACATCATCGATGACATCACTGATGACATCATCGATGACATCACTGATGACATCATCGATGACATCACTGATGACATCATCGATGACATCACTGATGACATCATCGATGACATCACTGATGACATCATCGATGACATCACTGATGACATCATCGATGACATCATCGATGACATCACGATGACATCATCGATGACATCACCGATGACATCATCGATGACATCACCGATGACATCATCGATGACATCACCGATGACATCATCGATGACATAACTGATGACATCACTGATGACATCATCGATGACATCATCGATGACATCACTGATGACATCATCGATGACATCACCGATTACATAATCGTTAACCTCACTGATGACATCATCGATGACATCAATTACATCACTGATGACAATCATTGACAACAATAATAACTTTATGGACAATTTCATTGTTGACATCACTGATGATCATCAATGAGTAACTTTGGTACAATCCCTTTCAGAGCAACTTTGGTACAGTCCCTTAAGGAGCGACTTAGGTGCCAAAGTTTTAAAGTACCTATATACTGTCCCTTTAAGAGCAGCTTAAGTATTGTCCCTTTAAAAGAGACTTAGGTGCCATCCTTTGAAGACCAGCTTAAGTACTGACCAGTTTAAGTACTGACGGAGTCTGTGCGCAAAGCGGTTCGGGCTGTATTAATCGCATAACAATGGATGGAAGAAGAAGAAGACGGATTACAATATAGTGCTTTTAAAAGCACTATTATGACATCATTAATAGTATATTGGTTGACATCATTTCCGAGATCACTGATAACAATAATTGACAACAATTATAACTTTATCGACAACGTCACCGTTGACATCACTGATGACATCATCGATGACATCACTGATGACATCATCGATGACATCACTGATGACATCATCGATGACATCACTGATGACATCATCGATGACATCACTGATGACATCATCGATGACATCATCGATGACATCATCGATGACATCATCGATGACATCATCGATGACATCACTGATGACATCATCGATGACATCACTGATGACATCATCGATGACATCACTGATGACATCATCGATGACATCACTGATGACATCATCGATGACATCACTGATGACATCATCGATGACATCACTGATGACATCATCGATGACATCACTGATGACATCATCGATGACATCATCGATGACATCATCGATGACATCACTGATGACATCATCGATGACATCACGATGACATCATCGATGACATCACTGATGACATCATCGATGACATCACTGATGACATCATCGATGACATCACTGATGACATCATCGATGACATCATCGATGACATCACCGATGACATCATCGATGACATCACCGATGACATCATCGATGACATCACCGATGACATCATCGATGACATAACTGATGACATCACTGATGACATCATCGATGACATCATCGATGACATCACTGATGACATCATCGATGACATCACCGATTACATAATCGTTAACCTCACTGATGACATCATCGATGACATCAATTACATCACTGATGACAATCATTGACAACAATAATAACTTTATGGACAATTTCATTGTTGACATCACTGATGATCATCAATGAGTAACTTTGGTACAATCCCTTTCAGAGCAACTTTGGTACAGTCCCTTAAGGAGCGACTTAGGTGCCAAAGTTTTAAAGTACCTATATACTGTCCCTTTAAGAGCAGCTTAAGTATTGTCCCTTTAAAAGAGACTTAGGTGCCATCCTTTGAAGACCAGCTTAAGTACTGACCAGTTTAAGTACTGACGGAGTCTGTGCGCAAAGCGGTTCGGGCTGTATTAATCGCATAACAATGGATGGAAGAAGAAGAAGACGGATTACAATATAGTGCTTTTAAAAGCACTATTATGACATCATTAATAGTATATTGGTTGACATCATTTCCGAGATCACTGATAACAATAATTGACAACAATTATAACTTTATCGACAACGTCACCGTTGACATCACTGATGACATCATCGATGACATCACTGATGACATCATCGATGACATCACTGATGACATCACTGATGACATCATCGATGACATCACTGATGACATCATCGATGACATCATCGATGACATCACTGATGACATCATCGATGACATCACTGATGACATTATCGATGACATCACTGATGACATCATCGATGACATCACTGATGACATCATCGATGACATCATCGATGACATCACCGATGACATCACTAATGACATCATCGATGACATCACTGATGACATCATCGATGACATCATCGATGACATCATCGATGACATCACTGATGACATCATCGATGACATCACTGATGACATCATCGATGACATCACTGATGACATCATCGATGACATCATCGATGACATCACTGATGACATCATCGATGACATCACTGATGACATCATCGATGACATCATCGATGACATCATCGATGACATCACTGATGACATCATCGATGACATCATCGATGACATCCGATGACATCACTGATGACATCATCGATGACATCAACGATGACATCATCGATGACATCATCGATGACATCACTGATGACATCATCGATGACATCACTGATGACATCATCGATGACATCACTGATGACATCATCGATGACATCATCGATGACATCACTGATGACATCATCGATGACATCACCGATGACATCATCGATGACATCACTGATGACATCATCGATGACATCACCGATACATAATCGTTAACCTCACTGATGACATCATCGATGACATCAATTACATCACTGATGACAATCATTGACAACAATAATAACTTTATGGACAATTTCATTGTTGACATCACTGATGATCATCAATGAGTAACTTTGGTACAATCCCTTTCAGAGCAACTTTGGTACAGTCCCTTAAGGAGCGACTTAGGTGCCAAAGTTTTAAAGTACCTATATACTGTCCCTTTAAGAGCAGCTTAAGTATTGTCCCTTTAAAAGAGACTTAGGTGCCATCCTTTGAAGACCAGCTTAAGTACTGACCAGTTTAAGTACTGACGGAGTCTGTGCGCAAAGCGGTTCGGGCTGTATTAATCGCATAACAATGGATGGAAGAAGAAGAAGACGGATTACAATATAGTGCTTTTAAAAGCACTATTATGACATCATTAATAGTATATTGGTTGACATCATTTCCGAGATCACTGATAACAATAATTGACAACAATTATAACTTTATCGACAACGTCACCGTTGACATCACTGATGACATCATCGATGACATAACTGATGACATCACCGATGACATCACTGATGACATCATCGATGACATCATCGATGACATCACTGATGACATCATCGATGACATCAACGATGACATCATCGATGACATCACCGATGACATGATCGATGACATCATCGATGACATCATCGATGACATCACTGATGACATCACCGATGACATCATCGATGACATCACTGATGACATCATCGATGACATCACCGATGACATCATCGATGACATCACCGATGACATCATCGATGACATCACCGATGACATCATCGATGACATCACTGATGACATCACTGATGACATCATCGATGACATCATCGATGACATCACTGATGACATCATCGATGACATCACCGATTACATAATCGTTAACCTCACTGATGACATCATCGATGACATCAATTACATCACTGATGACAATCATTGACAACAATAATAACTTTATGGACAATTTCATTGTTGACATCACTGATGATCATCAATGAGTAACTTTGGTACAATCCCTTTCAGAGCAACTTTGGTACAGTCCCTTAAGGAGCGACTTAGGTGCCAAAGTTTTAAAGTACCTATATACTGTCCCTTTAAGAGCAGCTTAAGTATTGTCCCTTTAAAAGAGACTTAGGTGCCATCCTTTGAAGACCAGCTTAAGTACTGACCAGTTTAAGTACTGACGGAGTCTGTGCGCAAAGCGGTTCGGGCTGTATTAATCGCATAACAATGGATGGAAGAAGAAGAAGACGGATTACAATATAGTGCTTTTAAAAGCACTATTATGACATCATTAATAGTATATTGGTTGACATCATTTCCGAGATCACTGATAACAATAATTGACAACAATTATAACTTTATCGACAACGTCACCGTTGACATCACTGATGACATCATCGATGACATCACTGATGACATCATCGATGACATCACTGATGACATCATCGATGACATCACTGATGACATCATCGATGACATCATTGATGACATCACTGATGACATCATCGATGACATCATTGATGACATCATCGATGACATCATCGATGACATCACTGATGACATCATCGATGACATCATGATGACATCACCGATGACATCATTGATGACATCATCGATGACATCACTGATGACATCATCGATGACATCACTGATGACATCATCGATGACATCACTGATGACATCATCGATGACATCACTGATGACATCATCGATGACATCATCGATGACATCATCGATGACATCACTGATGACATCACCGATGACATCATCGATGACATCATCGATGACATCACTGATGACATCATCGATGACATCACTGATGACATCATCGATGACATCACTGATGACATCATCGATGACATCATCGATGACATCATCGATGACATCACCGATGACATCATCGATGACATCACGATGACATCATCGATGACATCACCGATGACATCATCGATGACATCACTGATGACATCACTGATGACATCATCGATGACATCATCGATGACATCACTGATGACATCATCGATGACATCACCGATTACATAATCGTTAACCTCACTGATGACATCATCGATGACATCAATTACATCACTGATGACAATCATTGACAACAATAATAACTTTATGGACAATTTCATTGTTGACATCACTGATGATCATCAATGAGTAACTTTGGTACAATCCCTTTCAGAGCAACTTTGGTACAGTCCCTTAAGGAGCGACTTAGGTGCCAAAGTTTTAAAGTACCTATATACTGTCCCTTTAAGAGCAGCTTAAGTATTGTCCCTTTAAAAGAGACTTAGGTGCCATCCTTTGAAGACCAGCTTAAGTACTGACCAGTTTAAGTACTGACGGAGTCTGTGCGCAAAGCGGTTCGGGCTGTATTAATCGCATAACAATGGATGGAAGAAGAAGAAGACGGATTACAATATAGTGCTTTTAAAAGCACTATTATGACATCATTAATAGTATATTGGTTGACATCATTTCCGAGATCACTGATAACAATAATTGACAACAATTATAACTTTATCGACAACGTCACCGTTGACATCACTGATGACATCATCGATGACATCACTGATGACATCATCGATGACATCATCGATGACATCATCGATGACATCACGATGACATCACTGATGACATCATCGATGACATCACTGATGACATCATCGATGACATCATCGATGACATCACTGATGACATCATCGATGACATCATTGATGACATCACTGATGACATCATCGATGACATCATTGATGACATCACTGATGACATCATCGATGACATCATGATGACATCATCGATGACATCATCGATGACATCACTGATGACATCATCGATGACATCATCGATGACATCACTGATGACATCATCGATGACATCATGATGACATCACTGATGACATCATCGATGACATCACTGATGACATCATCGATGACATCACTGATGACATCATCGATGACATCACTGATGACATCATCGATGACATCACTGATGACATCATCGATGACATCACTGATGACATCATCGATGACATCACTGATGACATCATCGATGACATCACTGATGACATCATCGATGACATCACTGATGACATCATCGATGACATCACTGATGACATCATCGATGACATCATCGATGACATCACGATGACATCATCGATGACATCACGATGACATCATCGATGACATCACCGATGACATCATCGATGACATCACGATGACATCATCGATGACATAACTGATGACATCACTGATGACATCATCGATGACATCATCGATGACATCACTGATGACATCATCGATGACATCACCGATTACATAATCGTTAACCTCACTGATGACATCATCGATGACATCAATTACATCACTGATGACAATCATTGACAACAATAATAACTTTATGGACAATTTCATTGTTGACATCACTGATGATCATCAATGAGTAACTTTGGTACAATCCCTTTCAGAGCAACTTTGGTACAGTCCCTTAAGGAGCGACTTAGGTGCCAAAGTTTTAAAGTACCTATATACTGTCCCTTTAAGAGCAGCTTAAGTATTGTCCCTTTAAAAGAGACTTAGGTGCCATCCTTTGAAGACCAGCTTAAGTACTGACCAGTTTAAGTACTGACGGAGTCTGTGCGCAAAGCGGTTCGGGCTGTATTAATCGCATAACAATGGATGGAAGAAGAAGAAGACGGATTACAATATAGTGCTTTTAAAAGCACTATTATGACATCATTAATAGTATATTGGTTGACATCATTTCCGAGATCACTGATAACAATAATTGACAACAATTATAACTTTATCGACAACGTCACCGTTGACATCACTGATGACATCATCGATGACATCACTGATGACATCATCGATGACATCACTGATGACATCATCGATGACATCACTGATGACATCACTGATGACATCATCGATGACATCACTGATGACATCATCGATGACATCACTGATGACATCATCGATGACATCATCGATGACATCACTGATGACATCATCGATGACATCACTGATGACATCATCGATGACATCACTGATGACATCATCGATGACATCACTGATGACATCATCGATGACATCACTGATGACATCATCGATGACATCACTGATGACATCATCGATGACATCATCGATGACATCACGATGACATCATCGATGACATCACCGATGACATCATCGATGACATCACCGATGACATCATCGATGACATAACTGATGACATCACTGATGACATCATCGATGACATCATCGATGACATCACTGATGACATCATCGATGACATCACCGATTACATAATCGTTAACCTCACTGATGACATCATCGATGACATCAATTACATCACTGATGACAATCATTGACAACAATAATAACTTTATGGACAATTTCATTGTTGACATCACTGATGATCATCAATGAGTAACTTTGGTACAATCCCTTTCAGAGCAACTTTGGTACAGTCCCTTAAGGAGCGACTTAGGTGCCAAAGTTTTAAAGTACCTATATACTGTCCCTTTAAGAGCAGCTTAAGTATTGTCCCTTTAAAAGAGACTTAGGTGCCATCCTTTGAAGACCAGCTTAAGTACTGACCAGTTTAAGTACTGACGGAGTCTGTGCGCAAAGCGGTTCGGGCTGTATTAATCGCATAACAATGGATGGAAGAAGAAGAAGACGGATTACAATATAGTGCTTTTAAAAGCACTATTATGACATCATTAATAGTATATTGGTTGACATCATTTCCGAGATCACTGATAACAATAATTGACAACAATTATAACTTTATCGACAACGTCACCGTTGACATCACTGATGACATCATCGATGACATCACTGATGACATCATCGATGACATCACTGATGACATCATCGATGACATCACCGATGACATCATCGATGACATCACTGATGACATCATCGATGACATCACTGATGACATCATCGATGACATCATTGATGACATCACTGATGACATCATCGATGACATCATTGATGACATCATCGATGACATCATCGATGACATCATCGATGACATCACCGATGACATCATTGATGACATCATCGATGACATCATGATGACATCATCGATGACATCACTGATGACATCATCGATGACATCACTGATGACATCATCGATGACATCATCGATGACATCACTGATGACATCATCGATGACATCACTGATGACATCATCGATGACATCACTGATGACATCATCGATGACATCATCGATGACATCACTGATGACATCATCGATGACATCACTGATGACATCATCGATGACATCATCGATGACATCATCGATGACATCACTGATGACATCATCGATGACATCATCGATGACATCACTGATGACATCATCGATGACATCATCGATGACATCATCGATGACATCACTGATGACATCATCGATGACATCACTGATGACATCATCGATGACATCACTGATGACATCATCGATGACATCATCGATGACATCACTGATGACATCATCGATGACATCACCGATGACATAATCGATGACATCACTGATGACATCATCGATGACATCACCGAATACATAATCGTTAACCTCACTGATGACATCATCGATGACATCAATTACATCACTGATGACAATCATTGACAACAATAATAACTTTATGGACAATTTCATTGTTGACATCACTGATGATCATCAATGAGTAACTTTGGTACAATCCCTTTCAGAGCAACTTTGGTACAGTCCCTTAAGGAGCGACTTAGGTGCCAAAGTTTTAAAGTACCTATATACTGTCCCTTTAAGAGCAGCTTAAGTATTGTCCCTTTAAAAGAGACTTAGGTGCCATCCTTTGAAGACCAGCTTAAGTACTGACCAGTTTAAGTACTGACGGAGTCTGTGCGCAAAGCGGTTCGGGCTGTATTAATCGCATAACAATGGATGGAAGAAGAAGAAGACGGATTACAATATAGTGCTTTTAAAAGCACTATTATGACATCATTAATAGTATATTGGTTGACATCATTTCCGAGATCACTGATAACAATAATTGACAACAATTATAACTTTATCGACAACGTCACCGTTGACATCACTGATGACATCATCGATGACATCACTGATGACATCATCGATGACATCACTGATGACATCATCGATGACATCATCGATGACATCACGATGACATCATCGATGACATCACGATGACGTCATCGATGACGTCATCGATGATGTCATCGGTGACATCACTGATGACATCATCGATGACATCACTGATGACATCATCGATGACATCATCGATGACATCACAGATGACATCATCGATGACATCACCGATGACATCATCGATGACATCACCGATGACATCATCGATGACATCACCGATGACATCATCGATGACATAACTGATGACATCACTGATGACATCATCGATGACATCATCGATGACATCACTGATGACATCATCGATGACATCACCGATTACATAATCGTTAACCTCACTGATGACATCATCGATGACATCAATTACATCACTGATGACAATCATTGACAACAATAATAACTTTATGGACAATTTCATTGTTGACATCACTGATGATCATCAATGAGTAACTTTGGTACAATCCCTTTCAGAGCAACTTTGGTACAGTCCCTTAAGGAGCGACTTAGGTGCCAAAGTTTTAAAGTACCTATATACTGTCCCTTTAAGAGCAGCTTAAGTATTGTCCCTTTAAAAGAGACTTAGGTGCCATCCTTTGAAGACCAGCTTAAGTACTGACCAGTTTAAGTACTGACGGAGTCTGTGCGCAAAGCGGTTCGGGCTGTATTAATCGCATAACAATGGATGGAAGAAGAAGAAGACGGATTACAATATAGTGCTTTTAAAAGCACTATTATGACATCATTAATAGTATATTGGTTGACATCATTTCCGAGATCACTGATAACAATAATTGACAACAATTATAACTTTATCGACAACGTCACCGTTGACATCACTGATGACATCATCGATGACATCACTGATGACATCATCGATGACATCACTGATGACATCATCGATGACATCACTGATGACATCATCGATGACATCACTGATGACATCATCGATGACATCATCGATGACATCATCGATGACATCATCGATGACATCATCGATGACATCACTGATGACATCATCGATGACATCACTGATGACATCATCGATGACATCACTGATGACATCATCGATGACATCACTGATGACATCATCGATGACATCACTGATGACATCATCGATGACATCACTGATGACATCATCGATGACATCACTGATGACATCATCGATGACATCATCGATGACATCATCGATGACATCACTGATGACATCACCGATGACATCATCGATGACATCATCGATGACATCACTGATGACATCATCGATGACATCACTGATGACATCATCGATGACATCACTGATGACATCATCGATGACATCATCGATGACATCACCGATGACATCATCGATGACATCACCGATGACATCATCGATGACATCACCGATGACATCATCGATGACATAACTGATGACATCATGATGACATCATCGATGACATCATCGATGACATCACTGATGACATCATCGATGACATCACCGATTACATAATCGTTAACCTCACTGATGACATCATCGATGACATCAATTACATCACTGATGACAATCATTGACAACAATAATAACTTTATGGACAATTTCATTGTTGACATCACTGATGATCATCAATGAGTAACTTTGGTACAATCCCTTTCAGAGCAACTTTGGTACAGTCCCTTAAGGAGCGACTTAGGTGCCAAAGTTTTAAAGTACCTATATACTGTCCCTTTAAGAGCAGCTTAAGTATTGTCCCTTTAAAAGAGACTTAGGTGCCATCCTTTGAAGACCAGCTTAAGTACTGACCAGTTTAAGTACTGACGGAGTCTGTGCGCAAAGCGGTTCGGGCTGTATTAATCGCATAACAATGGATGGAAGAAGAAGAAGACGGATTACAATATAGTGCTTTTAAAAGCACTATTATGACATCATTAATAGTATATTGGTTGACATCATTTCCGAGATCACTGATAACAATAATTGACAACAATTATAACTTTATCGACAACGTCACCGTTGACAACACTGATGACATCATCAATGACATCACTGATGACATCATCGATGACATCACTGATGACATCACTGATGACATCATCGATGACATCACTGATGACATCATCGATGACATCATCGATGACATCACTGATGACATCATCGATGACATCACTGATGACATTATCGATGACATCACTGATGACATCATCGATGACATCACTGATGACATCATCGATGACATCATCGATGACATCATCGATGACATCACTGATGACATCACCGATGACATCACTGATGACATCACCGATGACATCATCGATGACATCATCGATGACATCACTGATGACATCATCGATGACATCACTGATGACATCATCGATGACATCACTGATGACATCATCGATGACATCATCGATGACATCACTGATGACATCATCGATGACATCACTGATGACATCATCGATGACATCATCGATGACATCATCGATGACATCACTGATGACATCATCGATGACATCATCGATGACATCATCGATGACATCACTGATGACATCATCGATGACATCACGATGACATCATCGATGACATCATCGATGACATCACTGATGACATCATCGATGACATCACTGATGACATCATCGATGACATCACTGATGACATCATCGATGACATCATCGATGACATCACTGATGACATCATCGATGACATCACCGATGACATAATCGTTGACATCACTGATGACATCATCGATGACATCACCGATTACATAATCGTTAACCTCACTGATGACATCATCGATGACATCAATTACATCACTGATGACAATCATTGACAACAATAATAACTTTATGGACAATTTCATTGTTGACATCACTGATGATCATCAATGAGTAACTTTGGTACAATCCCTTTCAGAGCAACTTTGGTACAGTCCCTTAAGGAGCGACTTAGGTGCCAAAGTTTTAAAGTACCTATATACTGTCCCTTTAAGAGCAGCTTAAGTATTGTCCCTTTAAAAGAGACTTAGGTGCCATCCTTTGAAGACCAGCTTAAGTACTGACCAGTTAAGTACTGACGGAGTCTGTGCGCAAAGCGGTTCGGGCTGTATTAATCGCATAACAATGGATGGAAGAAGAAGAAGACGGATTACAATATAGTGCTTTTAAAAGCACTATTATGACATCATTAATAGTATATTGGTTGACATCATTCCGAGATCACTGATAACAATAATTGACAACAATTATAACTTTATCGACAACGTCACCGTTGACATCACTGATGACATCATCGATGACATCACTGATGACATCACGATGACATCACTGATGACATCATCGATGACATCATCGATGACATCACTGATGACATCATCGATGACATCACTGATGACATCATCGATGACATCACGATGACATCATCGATGACATCACCGATGACATCATCGATGACATCACTGATGACATCATCGATGACATCATCGATGACATCACTGATGACATCATCGATGACATCACGATGACATCATCGATGACATCACCGATGACATCATCGATGACATCACGATGACATCATCGATGACATCACTGATGACATCACTGATGACATCATCGATGACATCATCGATGACATCACTGATGACATCATCGATGACATCACCGATTACATAATCGTTAACCTCACTGATGACATCATCGATGACATCAATTACATCACTGATGACAATCATTGACAACAATAATAACTTTATGGACAATTTCATTGTTGACATCACTGATGATCATCAATGAGTAACTTTGGTACAATCCCTTTCAGAGCAACTTTGGTACAGTCCCTTAAGGAGCGACTTAGGTGCCAAAGTTTTAAAGTACCTATATACTGTCCCTTTAAGAGCAGCTTAAGTATTGTCCCTTTAAAAGAGACTTAGGTGCCATCCTTTGAAGACCAGCTTAAGTACTGACCAGTTTAAGTACTGACGGAGTCTGTGCGCAAAGCGGTTCGGGCTGTATTAATCGCATAACAATGGATGGAAGAAGAAGAAGACGGATTACAATATAGTGCTTTTAAAAGCACTATTATGACATCATTAATAGTATATTGGTTGACATCATTTCCGAGATCACTGATAACAATAATTGACAACAATTATAACTTTATCGACAACGTCACCGTTGACATCACTGATGACATCATCGATGACATCACTGATGACATCATCGATGACATCACTGATGACATCATCGATGACATCACTGATGACATCATCGATGACATCATTGATGACATCACTGATGACATCATCGATGACATCATTGATGACATCATCGATGACATCATCGATGACATCACTGATGACATCATCGATGACATCATGATGACATCACCGATGACATCATTGATGACATCACGATGACATCACTGATGACATCATCGATGACATCACTGATGACATCATCGATGACATCACTGATGACATCATCGATGACATCACTGATGACATCATCGATGACATCACGATGACATCATCGATGACATCACTGATGACATCACCGATGACATCATCGATGACATCATCGATGACATCACTGATGACATCATCGATGACATCACTGATGACATCATCGATGACATCACTGATGACATCATCGATGACATCATCGATGACATCATCGATGACATCACCGATGACATCATCGATGACATCACCGATGACATCATCGATGACATCACCGATGACATCATCGATGACAAACTGATGACATCACTGATGACATCATCGATGACATCATCGATGACATCACTGATGACATCATCGATGACATCACCGATTACATAATCGTTAACCTCACTGATGACATCATCGATGACATCAATTACATCACTGATGACAATCATTGACAACAATAATAACTTTATGGACAATTTCATTGTTGACATCACTGATGATCATCAATGAGTAACTTTGGTACAATCCCTTTCAGAGCAACTTTGGTACAGTCCCTTAAGGAGCGACTTAGGTGCCAAAGTTTTAAAGTACCTATATACTGTCCCTTTAAGAGCAGCTTAAGTATTGTCCCTTTAAAAGAGACTTAGGTGCCATCCTTTGAAGACCAGCTTAAGTACTGACCAGTTTAAGTACTGACGGAGTCTGTGCGCAAAGCGGTTCGGGCTGTATTAATCGCATAACAATGGATGGAAGAAGAAGAAGACGGATTACAATATAGTGCTTTTAAAAGCACTATTATGACATCATTAATAGTATATTGGTTGACATCATTTCCGAGATCACTGATAACAATAATTGACAACAATTATAACTTTATCGACAACGTCACCGTTGACATCACTGATGACATCATCGATGACATCACTGATGACATCATCGATGACATCATCGATGACATCATCGATGACATCACGATGACATCACTGATGACATCATCGATGACATCACTGATGACATCATCGATGACATCATCGATGACATCACTGATGACATCATCGATGACATCATTGATGACATCACTGATGACATCATCGATGACATCATTGATGACATCACTGATGACATCACCGATGACATCATTGATGACATCATCGATGACATCATCGATGACATCACTGATGACATCATCGATGACATCATCGATGACATCACTGATGACATCATCGATGACATCATTGATGACATCACTGATGACATCATCGATGACATCACTGATGACATCATCGATGACATCACTGATGACATCATCGATGACATCACTGATGACATCATCGATGACATCACTGATGACATCATCGATGACATCACTGATGACATCATCGATGACATCACTGATGACATCATCGATGACATCACTGATGACATCATCGATGACATCACTGATGACATCATCGATGACATCACTGATGACATCATCGATGACATCATCGATGACATCACGATGACATCATCGATGACATCACCGATGACATCATCGATGACATCACGATGACATCATCGATGACATCACCGATGACATCATCGATGACATAACTGATGACATCACGATGACATCATCGATGACATCATCGATGACATCACTGATGACATCATCGATGACATCACCGATACATAATCGTTAACCTCACTGATGACATCATCGATGACATCAATTACATCACTGATGACAATCATTGACAACAATAATAACTTTATGGACAATTTCATTGTTGACATCACTGATGATCATCAATGAGTAACTTTGGTACAATCCCTTTCAGAGCAACTTTGGTACAGTCCCTTAAGGAGCGACTTAGGTGCCAAAGTTTTAAAGTACCTATATACTGTCCCTTTAAGAGCAGCTTAAGTATTGTCCCTTTAAAAGAGACTTAGGTGCCATCCTTTGAAGACCAGCTTAAGTACTGACCAGTTTAAGTACTGACGGAGTCTGTGCGCAAAGCGGTTCGGGCTGTATTAATCGCATAACAATGGATGGAAGAAGAAGAAGACGGATTACAATATAGTGCTTTTAAAAGCACTATTATGACATCATTAATAGTATATTGGTTGACATCATTTCCGAGATCACTGATAACAATAATTGACAACAATTATAACTTTATCGACAACGTCACCGTTGACATCACTGATGACATCATCGATGACATCACTGATGACATCATCGATGACATCACTGATGACATCATCGATGACATCACTGATGACATCACTGATGACATCATCGATGACATCACTGATGACATCATCGATGACATCACTGATGACATCATCGATGACATCATCGATGACATCACTGATGACATCATCGATGACATCACTGATGACATCATCGATGACATCACTGATGACATCATCGATGACATCACTGATGACATCATCGATGACATCACTGATGACATCATCGATGACATCACTGATGACATCATCGATGACGTCATCGATGACATCACTGATGACATCATCGATGACATCACCGATGACATCATCGATGACATCACCGATGACATCATCGATGACATAACTGATGACATCACTGATGACATCATCGATGACATCATCGATGACATCACTGATGACATCATCGATGACATCACCGATTACATAATCGTTAACCTCACTGATGACATCATCGATGACATCAATTACATCACTGATGACAATCATTGACAACAATAATAACTTTATGGACAATTTCATTGTTGACATCACTGATGATCATCAATGAGTAACTTTGGTACAATCCCTTTCAGAGCAACTTTGGTACAGTCCCTTAAGGAGCGACTTAGGTGCCAAAGTTTTAAAGTACCTATATACTGTCCCTTTAAGAGCAGCTTAAGTATTGTCCCTTAAAAGAGACTTAGGTGCCATCCTTTGAAGACCAGCTTAAGTACTGACCAGTTTAAGTACTGACGGAGTCTGTGCGCAAAGCGGTTCGGGCTGTATTAATCGCATAACAATGGATGGAAGAAGAAGAAGACGGATTACAATATAGTGCTTTTAAAAGCACTATTATGACATCATTAATAGTATATTGGTTGACATCATTTCCGAGATCACTGATAACAATAATTGACAACAATTATAACTTTATCGACAACGTCACCGTTGACATCACTGATGACATCATCGATGACATCACTGATGACATCATCGATGACATCACTGATGACATCACGATGACATCACTGATGACATCATCGATGACATCACTGATGACATCATCGATGACATCACTGATGACATCATCGATGACATCATTGATGACATCACTGATGACATCATCGATGACATCATTGATGACATCATCGATGACATCATCGATGACATCATCGATGACATCACTGATGACATCATCGATGACATCATCGATTACATCATTGATGACATCATTGATGACATCACTGATGACATCATCGATGACATCACTGATGACATCATCGATGACATCATCGATGACATCACTGATGACATCATCGATGACATCACTGATGACATCATCGATGACATCACTGATGACATCATCGATGACATCATCGATGACATCACTGATGACATCATCGATGACATCACTGATGACATCATCGATGACATCATCGATGACATCATCGATGACATCACTGATGACATCATCGATGACATCATCGATGACATCACTGATGACATCATCGATGACATCATCGATGACATCATCGATGACATCACCGATGACATCATCGATGACATCACCGATGACATCATCGATGACATCACTGATGACATCATCGATGACATCATCGATGACATCACTGATTACATCATCGATGACATCACCGATTACATCATCGATGATCACTGATGACATCATCGATGACATCACCGAATACATAATCGTTAACCTCACTGATGACATCATCGATGACATCAATTACATCACTGATGACAATCATTGACAACAATAATAACTTTATGGACAATTTCATTGTTGACATCACTGATGATCATCAATGAGTAACTTTGGTACAATCCCTTTCAGAGCAACTTTGGTACAGTCCCTTAAGGAGCGACTTAGTGCCAAAGTTTTAAAATACCTATATACTGTCCCTTTAAGAGCAGCTTAAGTATTGTCCCTTTAAAAGAGACTTAGGTGCCATCCTTTGAAGACCAGCTTAAGTACTGACCAGTTTAAGTACTGACGGAGTCTGTGCGCAAAGCGGTTCGGGCTGTATTAATCGCATAACAATGGATGGAAGAAGAAGAAGACGGATTACAATATAGTGCTTTTAAAAGCACTATTATGACATCATTAATAGTATATTGGTTGACATCATTCCGAGATCACTGATAACAATAATTGACAACAATTATAACTTTATCGACAACGTCACCGTTGACATCACTGATGACATCATCGATGACATCACTGATGACATCATCGATGACATCACTGATGACATCATCGATGACATCATCGATGACATCACCGATGACATCATCGATGACATCACGATGACATCATCGATGACATCACCGATGACATCATCGATGACATCACGATGACATCATCGATGACATCATGATGACATCATCGATGACATCATCGATGACATCACAGATGACATCATCGATGACATCACCGATGACATCATCGATGACATCACCGATGACATCATCGATGACATCACCGATGACATCATCGATGACATCACTGATGACATCACTGATGACATCATCGATGACATCATCGATGACATCACTGATGACATCATCGATGACATCACCGATTACATAATCGTTAACCTCACTGATGACATCATCGATGACATCAATTACATCACTGATGACAATCATTGACAACATAATAACTTTATGGACAATTTCATTGTTGACATCACTGATGATCATCAATGAGTAACTTTGGTACAATCCCTTTCAGAGCAACTTTGGTACAGTCCCTTAAGGAGCGACTTAGGTGCCAAAGTTTTTAAAGTACCTATATACTGTCCCTTTAAGAGCAGCTTAAGTATTGTCCCTTTAAAAGAGACTTAGGTGCCATCCTTTGAAGACCAGCTTAAGTACTGACCAGTTTAAGTACTGACGGAGTCTGTGCGCAAAGCGGTTCGGGCTGTATTAATCGCATAACAATGGATGGAAGAAGAAGAAGACGGATTACAATATAGTGCTTTTAAAAGCACTATTATGACATCATTAATAGTATATTGGTTGACATCATTTCCGAGATCACTGATAACAATAATTGACAACAATTATAACTTTATCGACAACGTCACCGTTGACATCACTGATGACATCATCGATGACATCACTGATGACATCATCGATGACATCACTGATGACATCATCGATGACATCACTGATGACATCATCGATGACATCACTGATGACATCATCGATGACATCAATGATGACATCATCGATGACATCACGATGACATCATCGATGACATCACTGATGACATCATCGATGACATCACTGATGACATCATCGATGACATCACTGATGACATCATCGATGACATCACTGATGACATCATCGATGACATCACTGATGACATCATCGATGACATCACTGATGACATCATCGATGACATCATCGATGACATCACAGATGACATCACGATGACATCATCGATGACATCATCGATGACATCACGATGACATCATCGATGACATCACCGATGACATCATCGATGACATCACGATGACATCATCGATGACATCACCGATGACATCATCGATGACATAACTGATGACATCACTGATGACATCATCGATGACATCATCGATGACATCACTGATGACATCATCGATGACATCACCGATTACATAATCGTTAACCTCACTGATGACATCATCGATGACATCAATTACATCACTGATGACAATCATTGACAACAATATAACTTTATGGACAATTTCATTGTTGACATCACTGATGATCATCAATGAGTAACTTTGGTACAATCCCTTTCAGAGCAACTTTGGTACAGTCCCTTAAGGAGCGACTTAGGTGCCAAAGTTTTAAAGTACCTATATACTGTCCCTTTAAGAGCAGCTTAAGTATTGTCCCTTTAAAAGAGACTTAGGTGCCATCCTTTGAAGACCAGCTTAAGTACTGACCAGTTTAAGTACTGACGGAGTCTGTGCGCAAAGCGGTTCGGGCTGTATTAATCGTATAACAATGGATGGAAGAAGAAGAAGACGGATTACAATATAGTGCTTTTAAAAGCACTATTATGACATCATTAATAGTATATTGGTTGACATCATTTCCGAGATCACTGATAACAATAATTGACAACAATTATAACTTTATCGACAACGTCACCGTTGACATCACTGATGACATCATCGATGACATCACTGATGACATCATCGATGACATCACTGATGTCATCGATGATGTCATCAGTGATGACATCATCGATGACATCACTGATGACATCATCGATGACATCACTGATGACATCATCAATGACATCATTGATGACATCACTGATGACATCATCGATGACATCATGATGACATCATCGATGACATCATCGATGACATCATCGATGACATCACTGATGACATCATCGATGACATCATCGATGACATCATGATGACATCATCGATGACATCACTGATGACATCATCGATGACATCACTGATGACATCATCGCATGACATCATCGATGACATCACTGATGACATCATCGATGACATCACTGATGACATCATCGATGACATCACTGATGACATCATCGATGACATCATCGATGACATCACTGATGACATCATCGATGACATCACTGATGACATCATCGATGACATCATCGATGACATCATCGATGACATCACCGATGACATCATCGATGACATCATCGATGACATCACTGATGACATCATCGATGACATCAACGATGACATCATCGATGACATCATCGATGACAATGATGACATCATCGATGACATCACTGATGACATCATCGATGACATCTGTGACATCATCGATGACATCATCGATGACATCACTGATACATCATCGATGACATCACGATTACATAACGATGACCTCACTGATGACATCATCGATGACATCACCGATACATAATCGTTAACCTCACTGATGACATCATCGATGACATCAATTACATCACTGATGACAATCATTGACAACAATAATAACTTTATGGACAATTTCATTGTTGACATCACTGATGATCATCAATGAGTAACTTTGGTACAATCCCTTTCAGAGCAACTTTGGTACAGTCCCTTAAGGAGCGACTTAGGTGCCAAAGTTTTTAAATACCTATATACTGTCCCTTTAAGAGCAGCTTAAGTATTGTCCCTTTAAAAGAGACTTAGGTGCCATCCTTTGAAGACCAGCTTAAGTACTGACCAGTTTTAAGTACTGACGAGTCTGTGCGCAAAGCGGTTCGGGCTGTATTAATCGCATAACAATGGATGGAAGAAGAAGAAGACGGATTACAATATAGTGCTTTTAAAAGCACTATTATGACATCATTAATAGTATATTGGTTGACATCATTTCCGAGATCACTGATAACATAATTGACAACAATTATAACTTTATCGACAACGTCACCGTTGACATCACTGATGACATCATCGATGACATCACTGATGACATCACTGATGACATCACTGATGACATCACCGATGACATCATCGATGACATCACCGATGACATCATCGATGACATCACCGATGACATCATCGATGACATCACCGATGACATCATCGATGACATCACCGATGACATCATCGATGACATCACTGATGACATCATCGATGACATCATCGATGACATCACAGATGACATCATCGATGACATCACCGATGACATCATCGATGACATCACCGATGACATCATCGATGACATCACCGATGACATCATCGATGACATAACTGATGACATCACTGATGACATCATCGATGACATCATCGATGACATCACTGATGACATCATCGATGACATCACCGATTACATAATCGTTAACCTCACTGATGACATCATCGATGACATCAATTACATCACTGATGACAATCATGACACAATAATAACTTTATGGACAATTTCATTGTTGACATCACTGATGATCATCAATGAGTAACTTTGGTACAATCCCTTTCAGAGCAACTTTGGTACAGTCCCTTAAGGAGCGACTTAGGTGCCAAAGTTTTAAAGTACCTATATACTGTCCCTTTAAGAGCAGCTTAAGTATTGTCCCTTTAAAAGAGACTTAGGTGCCATCCTTTGAAGACCAGCTTAAGTACTGACCAGTTTAAGTACTGACGGAGTCTGTGCGCAAAGCGGTTCGGGCTGTATTAATCGCATAACAATGGATGGAAGAAGAAGAAGACGGATTACAATATAGTGCTTTTAAAAGCACTATTATGACATCATTAATAGTATATTGGTTGACATCATTTCCGAGATCACTGATAACAATAATTGACAACAATTATAACTTTATCGACAACGTCACCGTTGACATCACTGATGACATCATCGATGACATCACTGATGACATCATCGATGACATCACTGATGACATCATCGATGACATCACTGATGACATCATCGATGACATCACTGATGACATCATCGATGACATCATGATGACATCATCGATGACATCATCGATGACATCACTGATGACATCATCGATGACATCACTGATGACATCATCGATGAACATCACTGATGACATCATCGATGACATCACTGATGACATCATCGATGACATCATGATGACATCATCGATGACATCATCGATGACATCATCGATGACATCACTGATGACATCACCCATGACATCATCGATGACATCATCGATGACATCACTGATGACATCATCGATGACATCACTGATGACATCATCGATGACATCAATGATGACATCATCGATGACATCACTGATGACATCATCGATGACATAACTGATGACATCATGATGACATCACGATGCATCATCGATGACATCACTGATGACATCATCGATGACATCACCGATACATAATCGTGACCTCACTGATGACATCATCGATGACATCAAATTACATCACTGATGACAATCATTGGACAACAATAATAACTTATGGACAATTTCATTGTTGACATCACTGATGATCATCAATGAGTAACTTTGGTACAATCCCTTTCAGAGCAACTTTGGTACAGTCCCTTAAGGAGCGACTTAGGTGCCAAAGTTTTAAAGTACCTATATACTGTCCCTTTAAGAGCAGCTTAAGTATGTCCCTTTAAAAGAGACTTAGGTGCCATCCTTTGAAGACCAGCTTAAGAACTGACCAGTTTAAGTACTGACGGAGAGACTGTGCGCAAAGCGGGTTCGGGCTGTATTAATCGCATAACAATGGAGGAAGAAGAAGAAGGACGGATTACAATATGTGCTTTAAAAGCATATTATGACATCATTAATAGTATATTGGTGACATCATTTCCGAGATCACTGATAACAATAATTGACAACAATTATAACTTTATCGACAACGTCACCGTTGACATCACTGATGACATAACGATGACATCACTGTGACATCATC